>NC_056750.1:3642623-3765123 GCF_019279795.1 Protopterus annectens
CGGTTCTATACCCACAGTAGGTAGATGCAGTGCTGATATTGTACTGTATTGTAAAGGGGGTGGATGTTGCAGTCCTTTTTGGTGAAGATACCTAGTAATATGAATCTGTTGCTAGCTTATCGTTGTTTTTAATGTAACATAGACAATTTATTCCTCAGTGTCAACAGGCACTTTATTTGTAGATTAAACAATGAAATATAAAGTTGTTTGCTAGCAGAAACCTCTTCATTAGTTACAGATTTCTTTAATGTGGAATTATTTAGATGACTTTTACTTCAGAGATTGTGCATATTTACTGATACTGGCGGACTGTAGAAGTTGAGTAGACCTTTATGATAAAAATGTTCTGAACTGGGTAGTTTTGTCATTATTGGTGCATGCATTTTGTTTCATTGTTTACTGGAAAATGTTCAAAACAACAAATTTAAAATGCCATCTAACAACTGTACTATATTGTACAAGGAATATAATCTAATACAATCAGGAAGGTGTCTCAAAGAGCACATTTATGTTTTGTGTGCTAAGTCTATTTTCATTGTGAGACTGCATTGCTTTGTTTAGCAGATATCTAGTAGAGTTTGTGCTGTAAATTGCAAAATAAAACTTTCAAATGAAATCCAAAAAATTGCAGCAGTAAAGCAGTATGCACATTTACTGTGTGCTTTAGCGCGCTTTTGCGTGATTTAGCACGGAGTTGCCCATAGAGCACCATCGGGCAGCGCCGGTTAAACAAGGTTAAACTATTTCTGGCTCCGTAAAGTCTGCTCTTCAATTTTTTCCCTTAGAACTTCTCTACTTGCAATCTAAACAGTCTATTCTCTATATCAAAAGCTCAGCACTTGCTCCTAAAGCATTTTTATATAGGTAAAGTACTTGTATACTAAACAAAGTACTACATTAGCCTAGAATCCCCTTGAGTACCCATTTCCCTATAGGTCCCTTCTGACTCAGTTACACAGCAAACTTTTTCAATTTTTCTAGCATGTCGAAGGGTCAGTTGCTAGCGTCCTCTCCTGTTCAGCTGGTAAATCTGGGCATCTTGAGGCAATGTTACAGTTGCCTCATGTACACAGACTACCCACTCCTTCTCCCACAAAACACAAATACATGTGAGAGATGCAACTATATAGCCAAACTGGAGGCTGAGCTCTCTCAACTCAGGACTGGCAAGACCAGACAAGAGGAGAAGGAAACCACGCACACCACAAACCCAGTTTCACATAGAACTATCATAACTGCAAAACAAACACATAAACACACAAAGACATACTCGGAGGCACTGATCAAAAATCTACCAAAACTACAGAGGCCTCCAAAGCAGACACCCAAGCAACTGCCACCTCAAGACATAAGACATGCAACACATAGTTCTCAAAGTCAGTGTGCTAAACAGTCACAGCCCTTAAGGCCAAACACAATGCCAGACACACTTGTTATAGGTGACTCCATAGTCAGACACACTGACGTCCCACTCACCAGACTGAACAAGAAAAAGATCACAGTAAGCTGCCTGTCGGGCTAGAATCCGCCACATAACACAAGCACTCAGGTCACTCCACAGCAAGTACAAGTATGACTCAGTCATTGTCCATGCCGGTGTGAACGACCTGAGATGTACCTCCCTGGACTACATGAAAAGAGACATAGAGGAGCTCTCAGATTATGTAGCCCAGGCCGGTATGACCCTGACCCTGAGCAGTATCCTACCCTCACCAAGAATGATGCCACAATACAGAGACAAAATGATCAGCTTTAATAATTGGCTTAATTACTGGTGTCATTCTAAGGGGATCCAATGTCTGTCTGCCTGGGATGACATGCTTGACAAGCCATGCTGCTTCGCAAGGGACGGCTTGCATCTGTCACCCCTGGGCTTCCGGATATTGGCAAAGGCTCTTGCCACCCCCATAGTGCCTTTTTTAGGCAAGGCTCAAATGATAAACCTACCGCCCTAGAAAACAAAAATGGAAAAAAACTAAGGGTAATACTGCTCAATGCCAGAAGTCTAAACCTCAAGATGCACACCCTCGAAGCCCTCCTCAGTATGGAGAGCATCGATGTCTGTGCTGTGACTGAAACCTGGTTCAAGGCTCCTGAGAGCACCCCAGCACTATCAGGTTATACCTCATATCATGCGTTCCGGCCCCAAAATCCGGACCGAACCACAAAAGGAGGGGGAGTATCCATATTCATAAAAGATACCCACACCTCCAGGTTAGTGGCAACGCACGAAGCATCGGAGACCATCCAGGTGCAATTAACCATAGGTAAAACTGCCCTACAGTTTGTAGCATGCTACAGACCACCCTCTCAAACTCAGGAAACCCACACAGCCTTCCTGAAGACACTGGAGAGTATGAATGTCTCTCCAAACACCATCATATTGGGTGACTTCAACTACCCAAACATAGACTGGGAACATTACTCAAGCCCCAACACCCTAGCCCAAAGGTTCCTGGAGTTCATAAACTCAAATGCTATGGAACAACTAGTCACCATTCCCACAAGAGGAGAAAATATACTAGACCTGATCATCACAAACATGGGGACAAAATGCTCCACACTGGAAGTATATCCCTCATTGGTGAGATCAGACCATAAATTAATATCACTGGAGATCCACATCCCGCCCCAACCCCAGCAAAAGACCACAGTGAAGAACTTCTCAAAAGCAAACTTCACACTTCTTAAGACTGGATTGGTATCCTTCAAGGCCCCGAGCCAGTGGAAACCACAACCCACGCTGCTGAAACCCTTACAAATGCCTTCTACGAGCACTTCCAGGAATGTATGGATCAAGCAATCCCTAATAAAATCAAGACCCTTTCCACCAAAGGCAGGCGCCCGGTCTGGTGGACCCCAGCCATAAACAAACTCTACAACAAGAGGAGAAAGCTACTACATGACAGAGCAAAATCCCTAAAAGGGAAGGCATCTCTGATCAATACTAGCAAAAAACTACGATCACTCATAAAATCATCCAAGGCCAACTTTGAGAGTAAAATCGCTAAAGACACAAAAGACAATCATAAGGCCTTCTTTAGCTATGTTAGAAACCTGGGTGGAAACTCCCAGATATGCTCAGAATTAGTCCAAAATGATACAAAAATCACTGAACCCACAGACATTGCCAACATACTGGCAGACAGGTTCAGTGCAAATTTCTCCTCCCTCCCCCAAAAGGAGAAATATCTATCCCACCAGAGTCTAGCCTCCCAAACATCTCAGATGTCCAGGTGAGAGCTGCTCTCTCTAAAGCAAAAAACACAGCATCAATGGGACCGGACGGTGTCCCCGGCTGTGTGCTACATGAACTCAATGAGGAACTAAACCCACACATAAGGCTGCTGTTTAAGCTTAGCCTTACTACAGGATACGTACCCAAAGAATGGTGTACGGCAACTGTGGTCCCACTCCACAAAGGCGGTGTTTCTACGGACCCTGGAAATTACCACCCCATAAGCTTGATGAGCCTTGTCTGCAAAGCTATGGAGAGGATCATAATGGAACTCATAAATAAAGACATTGGGGACCTACAGACACTGGATCCTACCCAATTTGGCTTTGTCAAGGGCAGATCCTGCCTCTTGAACTTGGTCGACTTTTTCGAAACAGTCACTAAGGCCATTGATGAGGGTAAGGCAGTTCACACAGCCTACCTTGACCTAGCAAAAGCGTTAGACACAATACCCCACTCGGGCATCATAGAAAAGCTCACCAGCTTAGATGTAAACCCATATGTCACAAGATGGGTTGCAAACTGGCTCAAGGACAGAACCCACAGGGTTAGAGTTGCTGGTGCCATGTCAGACTCTAAGCCGGTCACTAGCGGTGTCCCACAGGGCTCAGTCCTGGGCCCCTCTTGTTCGGCATTTATTTTTCTGAAGTGCAGGCAAACATAGGGGATTGTGGCTGACAAAATTTGCAGATGACTGCAAACTGGGCACCATAATTGACACTCCATCAGACACAGACATCCTCCAGAGAGGTCTCATAGAAATGGATAACTGGTGCCAGAGCCATGGCCTTAAGCTAAATGCCAAAAAATGTATAGTCATACCCTTTGGGAAAAACAAGGTAACCCCTAATTACCACATAGGTGGTAATCCATTAAACACGGAAGAAGTTATCAGGGACCTGGGGACCCAAGTTGACAGTAACCTCTCTTTTGACACTCACATTGCCAAAGTGGTTAGGAAGACCTTCTACATTGCCCAACTGATCATGAAGGGATTCACATCCAGATCTGGAGAGGTCATTGTACCCCTGTACTCTTCACTTATCAGACCAATGATTGAGTGCAACGCCCCATTCGGAATGTACCTTACCCGACACCTGCAGCAGTTGGAAAGACCCCAAAAGTTCCTCACCAAAAGGATAAAGGGGCTCAAACATATGTCATACGCTGCCCGACTGAAGAAACTCCAGCTCTATTCAGTCGCATACCGTCTGCTCAGAGGTGATCTGTGCCTGACATACAAGGCCATGTCCAACCCGGAATTAACGGACATGCTCCACCTCAAAAAATCCAAATCCACCAGAGCCACGAGAGCAAGAGACTTAAACCTCAACACGGATATAAATAGGACGTGCTGGAGGGACAGATTCATCACCCAGAGACTCCCTACACTATGGAACAGAATCCCAGTCCATGTGAGGCAGAGCCCCTCACTGACTCTGTTCAAGAGAAATCTTGACGAGTGGATGGGAGATCGTAGGTTTACCCCGGGAATCATCTCTGTGTCACTGCTGGACAGAGGCACAGCAAACTAATGGGGATAGTATTCTCATCCTAAGGGGTGGTGAAAGCCACACACACTCTGGCTAGGCTTATAAATGCCCTAGAGCAGATAGCCTAGTATGAACCTATGAACCTATGAACCTATGGTAAGTGGGACGAAATAACCAAGGAATGGAACATTGGAATGGCTGCAGGGAGGAGGCTCCATTCAACCATGATTTTGTGAGGGGGGAAGGGCAGCACACTCAGACAGACCTGGCTAAACTATACCTCTCAACTGTCCAGATTTTTGCAGAATTAATAGATTTTTGCTTCTTATTTTTGGTTTGTTCCTCATAAAATGTGTGGTTTTCTGCAAATCATTTAGGAATGAAGTCACTAAATAATGACAGACATTGAGTTTTGGACATTATAACCTTCAGAAAAATGCATGCTAAAGCAAGACCTGTTATTCTGGATACTGTCTTAAGTTTATACAAGAGCAATTTGTACTGTTTGTATGTTCCCAAATATATTTGGCCTTGTCCAGATTTCCTGCATTAAAAAGTTAAGAGGTATGTGCAAATAAATCACTTTATAGAATTAGGAATATTCAAGCCTCTCAACTGTCCCCAATTTTGGCTCAAAATGTTGCTCTCCCCCTAATAATCCCATCGTAAAATGGCAATTTTGGAAGCTCTCCCCCTAATAATCCTTCCATAAAATGGCTATTTTGGAAGAAAACGTGAAGGGTTTACAATTACTGTAATGATCAGAGTTATAGATTAGTTTTATTTAAGAAATGCAGTAGATGCTCTTATTTTGTCAGCTGCTCAAGTTAACAGTACTAATATTAAAAAGGTGTCCCTTCTTTGACAGGTTCCCAGCTGTATTGTGTGGCAATTTTATATTTTTGCATCACATTTTTGGTCTGTTTTTCATAAAATTGTGGTTTTCTGCCAAATTAGTGGCAAATCATTAAAGATTGAAGTTAGAAAATAATGGCAGACATTTGAGTTTCACATTTCATACCCTTCAGAAAATTCATACTAATGCAAGACCTACTACTATTCGATTATATTTCTAAGTTTATAAGAGCAATATTTAAAAATTGTCCTTATTTTTGGACCTGTGTCCCACTTCTATGTATGGCTTTGTCCAGATTTCTTGCTCTGAGGTTGAGAGGTATGAGTGTCAGAGCCATCATTGTCAGCCAGAGACATTTCAAATTGTGACATACTTGTTGCACCCCACTCCCCATTGTAGTGGCTCTGGATGTGGCAGTTAATGCAGTGTAAGTGTGCAGAGTATTCCCCCATCCAAGGGAGACCACAAGTATGACTGTGACTTTTCATCTGTTCTTGATTTTGCAGAATATTCTGGTTTTCTGTCATATTTTTATACTGTTGATTTATGCTTATTATTCAGAAAATGCATGCTTTCGCAGTGCTGTGTTGCTCTGTGTTTAAGTAGCAATGCTTTAACGACCATCATGTAAGCTTGTTGGAGATTGTAAGATGAAAGAAAGCTTTAAAAAGCATACTGTTAAAGAATTTCCAACACTGAAAGCCTTTTCGCTGTTGCCATGCACAGAATATTTACATAACTAGATAACATATAAGCCTTAGGTATTGAAATATGACAGTATTTGTAATAAAGGACAGGATTACAGTATTTTTAAAAAAGCTCATTACATTTGTTGGAGACTTGCAATCATCTTTGCAGGCTTTACCCATAAACTAAACAGAATGTCAATCTATCATGTGTGGTCCATAACTTGTGCAGTAATCTTATTGCAATTTATTTTGAGCTTGTTTCTTGTTTGCTGTTCATTTTTTACTTTGATCATGTCTTCCCCATGAAACAAGTAGATAGTTGTTGTCAGGCAGCAGGTTTTTTTTTGGATAAGAAACATTTTTACAAGTGGGGGTATCACAGAGATTGCTACTTTCAGCATTTTACTTGGTAATTTTATAAAGATGAATATAAATTTATAATTAGAACTGCAGTGCAAGTAGAAGTGGGTTGAGTTGAGTGCTTGTTTTTTTATACTTGATTTTGACTAGTATTCCAGTAATGCATTTAAAAAGTAATTTATTTTTTTCATGCCTCACAACCTTTGTGTTTTCATCTAGATATTAAGTAAGTTGTCATGTAACCAATACATTGAAATATTTTTTTCTTCTACACTTCATTTTGTCTTGATTGGACTCTCGTAATGATGGTTTGGCACCCAGGGCAGCATATTTAATTAAAGTTCCAGTTGTTGTGGTTTTGAGCATAGCCACACCCCTCCCCATTGGCCCAACTCATTCAGCTGTCTCCTGCAGCCCCCCCTTTAATTTGAAGTCACTGGCCACCCCTGACACACACACACACACACACACACACACACACACACACACACACACACACACACACACACACACACACACACGCATTTAGTCACATTTCCCTACCTAACTCTCTTAATGTATCATCTATGCAGATACATTCATGGCCCTACAGAAACACACACACACTCTCACACACACACACATACACATATACCCTCTACCACTTCATCTATGTGGAACTTACCTGAACCACAAGTGCTCTCTTACAAGTAAATAGGTGACTACTGTATTTTTATAGTGGTCACTTTTTCCTCTTTCAGTGAAATTTTACAAAAGCAAAGCAGTTCTCTGAATTCAGGTATATGCAAATCAAGAGCCACTTTTTTTCTCAGTGTTATCTCATACACTAGCTTGCCTCACTACATGCCCTGATGATGTATGATTACTGACTTTGATCCGCTAAAATTCTTTACATATTGTAGTTAAACCTATCCTGCATATACCATTTTGTTTGCAGTTACTGCCTTAATGCAAAGACCCTAAATCTGCAACTATAGGACTCCCTAAAGGGAATAAAAAGCTACACCCAAAATAAAAATAAAAACTTTGTAACAACATAGTTAAACCCATCCTGCAGATACCATTTTGTTTGCAGTTACCTGCATTAATGCAAAGACCCCGAACCTGCAATTACTGGACTCCCGGAAGGCAATAAAAAGCTACACCTAAAAGAAAATGAAAAACTTTGTAACAACGTATGTAGTCCCTTATTTGGATACAATTGTATTTCCTAAATGGACTATGCAGTCTAGTGTAGCACATCATTGGGACAAAGCAACCCTCCCCCATCCCTTGCTACTTATTGATTTTCATTCTAAGTTTACCTCTACTGTCTTCGATTATTTTATTTCAACTCCTATATTGTGCTGTAGCATTTCTTAGTCCCACAGTACCCACACACAATTTCTGAAACCTCAGCTGCTGTAACTACCATTTGTGATTAGTCAATCTCTGCAAAAATAAGTTTTATCGCTATAAATTGGCAATATTTACAACAAAATAGCAAGTACTTTAATGATTGTTTTTGGTCACTAAACTGCTGAACCTTGGTCTCTATCCTTATGTTACACACGGGGATATCATTATCAAGTATTATCCTTATTTATTTCGCACTTATTTTCCAGAATCTTCTGCACCACTTATAAGCTACACTCTGGCATTCTAGGCCACCTTTTTCAGTGTTATCTCATACACCAGCCCACCTCACTGCATGCCCTGGTGATGTGCGATTACTAACTGCGATCCACTAAAATTCCTTACCTATTGTAAGTTATGTTTTCCTAAGCTATGATATTCCTTCATTTGCAAAATATGTCTCTGTTTGAGTAGCCTTCATTTTATGTCTGCTGCATGTAGTAGGTTTAGTCTTTAAGCTGGATGACACAAGTTATGGGATTAGTTATACATTAATTGTAGCAAGAGATTTTTTCTTGGCTTGGAAACATGTCTGCATTGCTTAATAGGATTACAAATGCTGTTTATGAGACTAAGCTAGGACTTTTGTATCATACGTCTTTGGAAGGCATTGTCAGTCTTGTGCTTTAAAGTGTTTGCTAATGCAAGCCATTCTACCTAGCGAGAGGTGCTAGCTATGTTAAATTGACTTGCATTGCATTGTTTTTCTAGAATTCAACATACCAAGCAAGTGTTTCTGTCCACAGTTTTGTAACACTATCAAAGTATACTCTACTGCTGGCATCCTTTGATATTATTTCTACATCTATGTATTGGAATATGTTTTTGTTTCCATAAAGTCTAGGATTAAGTGCAGTTACAGGAGTAAACTAATTAATTTGCAATAAGTTTATTGCGGTCATCAAGTGTAGAGCACTTGTGACCATGGAGTAATACACTATATGCTTCACTTCAACTGTTAAAGCAAAATCACTGCCTTTTGTTACCCCCTGGCACTGTAGGGCATATATTTTCTCATTACTTACTCACCCTCTCACTGTCCTTGTACTCCTGCTCCAACGCTCTACTATCGGTATTGTACACTGACAATTTTGTACTGATAACCCTTTCAGAACTACCCTTCCATCCTCTCTCCATTGTACAGCTAAGGCTATTGGTGCTTCCTGCCTCTTCCTTCCATAACTGCACTCTTGCTTCTCACTCATCCTCCTCTGTCTTTGCCATACAATCATCCTATGTCTCTCCAAGCATCTTGGGCACTGACGTTTTCAAAACTCACTCTGTCCCACACTAAACTTCAACTCCATCTCTACCCATCCCTCTGCTCACTTCTGCCTTCTTCTCTTACTCTAGAAAAACACTTGTCTGCACATTATCTTCTCCTGATTAAGTGCTCTCCCCATCAGGACGTACATCATAAAAAGCCTAACTGTAACTACCAGTACACTCATAGCAGCTCTTCCATTTTTTTTTCATTGCAGGTAATTAAACCCATCGTGCAGCTACCATTTTGTTTGTGATTTCCTGGCTTAATGCAAAGACCCCGAACCTGCAACTACAGGACTCTCTGAAGGGAATAAAAAGCTACTCCCAAAAGAAAAAGAAAAACTTTGTAACAATATATGCAGTCCCTTACTTAGATACAATTGTATTTCCTAAATGGACTACACACTCTAGTGTAGCACATCACACGGACAAATCAACCCTCCCCCATCCCTTGCTGCTTATAGATTTTTGTTCTAGGTTCTACTGTCTTCCATTATTTTATTTCAACTCCCATATTGTGCTGCAGGATGTTTCTTTTCTACAAACTGGGAATATTTACAAAAAAATAGCAAGTACCTTAATGATTGTTTTTGGTTGCTAAACTGCCGAACCTTGGCCTATCCTGCTCCGTTTGCCCTCGCTGACACTCGAGCTCTCTCTGCTTCCCTACACTACCCCCATTCCCACCCACCCCAATTTCCTTATATTTATAGTTCCCTAGCTACTGCCTCTTACCAAAACACCCAAATAGCTCCACGTAATACCACTAATCTGTAGCCTCTCTCCAGGCCCCCTCCTATAGTAAGCTTTATAAGCTATAGTCAGACAGCCCCATACTTAATCAAATTCAACTACTATGTCTTTCCTTAAAAGACCTCCTAGAACTAATAACTCCAACATCCACCAACCTCCCACAACATTAACTAACATGACATTCCTACTACGTACAACTCTAATTCTACTAATAGCAGCTTATTATACCTCCTACCATTCTGTGATTAACAATCCACCCCCTGCCCACTCCACCTGTAACCCCTACCCCCTTGCACCCAAACCAGTTAATTTACCTATATATAGCTCCATTTGTAATAACACAACTCTGAACCATAGAATATTCTCTACGTCCTCATCCTAACTTACCTTGTATCTCCCAGAGATATGATAGATACATAACCAAATTCTTAAAATCCTTGGTCAACATTGCATCAAAGCTAACCCTTAGCAGGGACATACACCCAAATCCTGGTCCAATCTGTAAACTCACTAACTTGGCCCCATAAAAAGTCTTAATTACAAAACTATTAAAAAAATTAAAGCCCATCACACTAGCAGCAGACAACTTACCTGCTGAGCACCTAAAACTAACAGCAGATGGAAGAGCCTATCCTATATCAATATTAATCAATGGATCCATAACTGAACAGCAAGTCCCTCCCATTTGGAAAACATCATATATTATACCCATACATAAGGGTGGCTCTTCAACAGAGTTCTCTAATACCGTCCTATCACAAAATTATCTCCACTATCTAAAATTCTAGAGAGTCATTCACTTGCAAGTTACTCAATATCTGAATACTAACAAACTTCTAACACTCAGCATGGTTTACGACAATTCCACAGTACATCTACCACTCTGTTATCATTCACTAACACTACACTGTCAATTTCCATAGGAAAAAAATAACTATGTATACTCTATCTTCCTTGACTTATCAAAAGCCTTTGACATGTTTTCTCATCCTAAACTTCTAAACGTTCTCTCAGATCTAAAATTTTGCAGTGCTATTCAACTTTATTTTATTTTATTTTACATTTGTTTACTGGGAGAATCTGACTGGGCATAAAACCCTTTTTCAGTGGAGGCCCAGGGAGAAAAGCTCCATTGTTAGTAAACTATATTGTTAGTAGAAAGAAAATTGTATAAACAATAAAGAAAAAAACAGTAACAGACATTCATAATGGTAAAAAGGCTGAAACAGAATAAACTGGTCAAGTGGGAGACAAGACCAATAATCTTGTATAACAATGCTTCTAGAAGACCGTTCTTACAGTAGTAGCAGGTAGTGACATTGTATACAATAAGAGTGCAATTACAATACTTAGCCTTATACACAGGTAGCATAGCAAACTGAAGACTTAAAATTTGATAGATATTAACAGTGAGAAAGAGAAAAAAAACAAGGTAGTCATATGACTTAAATTGTAATGCTCATTACATATGCAATTAAAATTTTAAAATTAGCTAGTTTCATGGTTTGGGCTACCCATGCCCAGTACATGTACAAGTCCAGGAATTGGTGAGGTGGGCTTTAATGTGATGCTTGATGTTTTTTAAGCTATTTATAGTTCTAAGTTCAAGTGGTAAGGCATTCCACATTTAGCAATGTAGTAGGAGTATAGAGAGTCACCTGAGCTATTTTTACTCCTGGTTACTTCAATTAGAGCTTTATTAGTGGATCTTAGTGGATGGGTACTTATGTGGGGATTAAGGAGGCCTTGTAGAGCTGGTGTTTTATCGGGTTTATAGTACATTTGGTGGGAGGTAGAGAGTTGCGTGAGAATGAGTTGGTGGGGTAGTTCTAACCAAGATAGTTTTCTTAGAGTCTTACAATGATGGGTTCTAGGAGGACAGCTAGTGGCAAATTTAACTATCTTATTATAGCAAGCATCTAGCTTGCTTAGGTCTGATTTGGAGAGTTGGTAAGGATGGGTGAGGCGTATAGTAAAGTTGACAGAAGATGAGTCCTGGCTGTGGTTATTCTGGAGTTTGTGGTTAGGTAATTTTTGTATCTGTATAAGGTACCTATTTTCTTGTGTACTTTTTTTTACAGTCTGGGCAATGTGTAAGTCGAACTTCAGATTTTGTTCAATAACAACACTGAGAAGTTGAGTGGGTGGTACTGGTTCAATCAAAATCTTATTACTGGATGTGATATTGAAGTAAGTGGATTGGGTTTTGAATTTAGCGGAGTGGAAGAGCATGAGTTTAGTTTTATTTGGGTTCAAGATTAATTGGGCATCTGCCAACCATGATTCAATAGCATTGAAGGAAGTTTGGGTTAAGTTCTGTAGTTCAGGTAGAGTTGGGGCAGAACATAGGACAGTGGAGTCATTTGCATACTGTATAAGGGTGGCTAAAGTTGTAGCATTATGGAGATTATTTGTAAATAGGTTAAAAAGGAGAGGGCCTAGAAAAGTCCCTTGAGGCACTCCCATAGTCACTACTAGTAAGGGAGAAAGAGTTTTGTTCCACTGTACTGCTTGTTGCCAATCTATGAGGTAGTTCTGAAACCAGGCTAGAGTGGAGTAGCTTAGGTTCAGTTTGGACAAGGCAGTCAGCAGTTTGTTATGAGACACTGTATTGAAGGCTTTTGATAAGTCTAAAAAGATTGCTGATACTAGCTCGCCTTTACTTCTAAGTTAACTGATTGTGTTAGTGAAGCTAATAAGGGCTGTGGTAGTACTACGATAGGGGCGAAAGCCATGCTGAGTATTTGTAAGTAATTTATTGTCTAGGAGATGGTTAAGTATTTGGGTGTGAACGCACCTTTCAAGGATTTTTAATAGAGGGAATAGGATTGCTATGGGCCGACAGAGAAGTTGGTGGAGGGACCTTCTTTTGTGTAGGGGAATGATGTGAGCAATTTTCCAGAGAGTGGGGATGCATTGTTCAGATATGGAATGGTTAAGTAGTAGGGAAACTTGCTAGGGGATGGCTTCAGCTGCTATTATTAGGTATGTTGACTGGTTCCAGGATTATCTTATTGTATTCCAGCAAGCAGTTTCTTGGCAACACACCATATCTCCCCTTTTGCCAGTGACAGGTTCAATTCTCAGCTAGAGCATCTTCTGCATGGAGACATGCGTGAATGGGCGTACCTTCGTTGAAGGTTGTGCATCAGGCCTGGCAAGCCGGTACATAAAAATCAACTGCCAATCATTAGCGGACCGGAGTTCCGCTGTGGCAACCCCTAACCGGGAAAAGCCGAAAGACACAAACAAATTAGGAGTCCAAGGCTCTTTCTTAGGCCCACTTCTATTCTCAGTCTTTACAAATAAGCTCCACTTGTCAACCCCTCAGGCCTCCCTCATTCAATATGCTGACAACTCAGCAGTGATATGTGCTGCTTCCTTGATTCTTGAGATTCAGCACTTAACACAAAAAGCCTTACTTGCAGTCCAGTCCTGGCACATTGATGCCCAACTAATATTGAACCCTAAGAAAACCAAACTTATGATCTTCCATCCTACTAAATTTACCTCATCCACTAATTCATTTATTATCTCCTCACTAAATAATACCATCATAACACTATTCCCCCAACCAGACTTTTAGGAGTTGAAATTGTCTGCAAACTCAATTTTAATATTCACATTTCTCAAACTGTGAAAAAAGTTCATAAGAAAATGGTAATACTCTATAGAAATAAACACTACTTTCCTAAGAATACCAAGGTAGACATTGCCCAAACCCACCTAATTTCCACACTGCGGTATGCAGCTCCCATATTCACTAACCTACAAAAATCTGAGGTACTAAAACTTGAATTGTGTTACAACAAAGTAGCCATCTATGCTGCAAACACACCAGCCAGATCCCATCATTGTCTTGCTCTCAAGCAACTTAACTGGCTTGCGCTCCCTCAACACCTACAATACATTCAGTTAACCATGGTCCACAAACTCCTCTTCGAATCTGAGAAAATACCAGTACTACAAACACTTATTCAACCTTATACCACTAAGAACCCTATGCTCCACTAATAAACATCACATAAAAATCAATACAGCCAAAAACCAAGCAGGCGACTCCTCCACCTTAAATTTTATAGGTAAAATGTGGAATGAACTTCCTGACAGCATTACCACTATAGCAGCCCTAGTGCAATTTAAAACAAGTCTAAACACCCACCTATTAAACAAATGGCTATGTCCTTGCACTTCCCCATACTAACATCTCTCTCTCCATCTCTGACCTTACCACTACTTCTCTGACCATCTCTGACCTTACCACTACTTCTCTGACCATCTCTGACCTTACCACTACTTCTCTGACCATCTCTGACCTTACCACTACTTATTATTATCTTCTGGACTTCTGACTACATCACTGACCACTTTCTAATCTTATTATGCCTGCCACACTATACACATTCATCACTCTGAACTTTCCATCAGTGTGGAGTAGCAATTCTCCCTAATACACACTGTAATCTATATTGGAAAATTGGTAGTCATGAAATGTTCTCCTGAAAAATGGAATGTCTGTCTTTACAACACTGTAATGTCTATTATACTAATTTGAACATTTATGAAGATCACATATGAATTGTCTAAATTTATCCTGCAATAATCTTGATGTCAGTGTTGTTATATGTCTGTATACTCTGTATTTTACCATTCTCTGTTATATGTGGAGCTTTTCTCCCTGGGCCTCCACTGAAAAAGGACACATGTCAAGTCAGACTATCCCAACAAACAAATGTAAAATAAAATAAATACATTTCTAGAGGACAGAACATGGTTAATTAAAATTACCTTCTCCTCTGGATGACCACATTACCATGCACTTCTGCCTGCAATACTTCCCTTCAGGTTGAGGTCCCCCGTGAGGAGAAAACCTCAGTGGTAGGGCAATCTAAGAACTGGGAAAGCTTACAACAGCGATGAAAACTGTATTGTTATGGTTTCCCTCTCATAGTAAGGCTTTCTGAATCCCAGCCTTTCTTACATATGAATTGCATTAAACCAAGCCCAACATATAAAAAAAGTGTTTAAAATTACGAAACAATCCATCTGAGAGGTGACTACATATCTGTAGATTGCAGACAGTACCAACAGTTACAATTTTTAAAGGGTACATAAGAAAATATGTTAATAAAATCTGTATAAAAATAAAAAATGTAAAACATTTTCAAATAATTTACCTCCAACTGCAAGCTGGCATAAATAAGGATAGTAAGTGCAAAGTGAACAAGGCGTGCTCTGTGTCCCCTGATACCTGGATTACTGCAATATACCTGGATTACTGTGATGTCTGAAGTAAGACAGAATGAAGACAAGGACAGAAAGCATTTGTAAAACACATAGATAAGAGTAGTGGTGCTGTAAGTTCGGAAATATGTGTCAGGACAGCAGGAAAGCAGCGGATGTTGTGAAGGAAAGATGAAGGATGTCTACATGTTACTAAAGATTACATGCTAGTTGTGCAAATCTTGTAAAAAGGTTTACTGTCCTCTAGCTCAGGTCTTCAAAAAGTACTGCAATGCTTCCATTAAAGGCTCCTGTAAAAAGAACCTGTTTCTTTGATAGAGTACTTTGTGATTAAGAGACATATTAGACACAATGAGGAAAGGTCTTATTATAGGTTAATATTGCATGTTTCTGAAACATTGTTGAGTATACAGACTGCCGATCAGCACTTCCTGCTGTGGTTAATACTGATGGCCAATGCATCATGTTAGCGTAGGTGCCTCCCATTCAGTTTTCCATACATGATACACATACATAACACACACCTCTTACCTGTCCTTGAGGTGACAAAAAGTCCCCAGTGTCTCTACATACATGGTCACAGCCTCTCAGAAATTACGAAGGAGCACACATGCTCATAAATGTCAGAGTTACAAGCTTCATCCATCTATCCATTCATAACCCATTTTTTCCTCATTTTTGCACATGGGGGTCTAAAAAAATCTGTTCTACTAGTTTCTCAGAAAACAAGGAGAACAGGAGCAGTCAACTTTCGCCAAAGAACCAGTAAGCCACAGGACGAACAGAACTTTATTGTGAAGCGCTTTTCATCTGCTTAAGAAGCAGACTTCTTCAGACATAATATTGTGTATACCAACAAGCTTTATATAGTAAGAGAATCACTAAATTAACACAATTAATTAACCATTAAACACTCCCAGATGAATTAAAGATAACTAGCATAGTCAATTAATTGTAGCTAAACATCATAAAGCTTCATTTATAGTCAAGTAAACATCCTAACCAATACTATCCAGTAGATGTTAAGTTAAGTAAATTGACCATAAATAGAAGGCATTATAAAATTGAGTATAGATAATTGGCATCAATTAAAGCCATCCTAAAACCATAAAAAACTTCATCTATATGTCAAAAAAAATAATAAAGTAATATATAAAGAAAACTTATACTAGAAAAGTAAAATAAAACATTTATAAATTACATAGATCTAAACGTTAGTAAATGTACTAAAACATTAAAATATCAACTTTATAAACTTAAATACGCCTAAAGATGTATATTTATAAACTATAGGCATATACAAGTAGTAAATATCACTCATGGTGACTATATTTAACCTAAATTCATGCCCAAAGGCATCATTACTGAGTTTAAAAACCTATGAGCCAGTTACATTGTTATTAAGTTAATAAAAAAATAAATAAAAATTGATATATATAATATGAACACCGAAGGTTACGTACACCTAGGTTTGTCATGCAGTGAGCTCATGCTAAGCACAAACGGGTCTCAGAATAACTACTTAGTGTAGGGAAATATTTACTACCAGAGCTACATTGTAGGTCTATATAGACGTTTATAACTAAATTTACCAAACACTGATACAGAAACATACAATTGGTTGACATAAAAGTAAAAGTAAATTACTGTACAACATCAGACATATAAAATATAAAATAAAATACATATATAATCCATTCCGTACCCAGTATCCTACCTTGTGAGACTCTTTAGTTTCAATACACAGCTGATAGAACAACTATCATTCAATCCTGGGTATGAATAAGCATTTAGTCTGATCTGCCATTTAAGTTCTAATTCTTCAAGTAGCAACTGTGAAGGAGCACCTCTCTTGTTTCCTAATACTTGGTCAATAACTATAAACTTGAAAGAATGTTTGCTGAAAGATATAGTATGTTTGGCCAATGCATTTTCTTGTTTTTTCTTTTTTATTACATATTGGTGCTCATATATACGTTCGCGTAACTTCCGCTCGGTCTTCCCCACATAAAATCCTAGGCATTTTTGGCATTGGGCTAAATATACTACCATACAAGTGTTACAATTAGCTCTACACCGCAGTTCAAAACACTTCCTATTTATATAGAATCTATTAGACTCATATATATACTTACAATAGTTGCAGTTTTGGCATTTGTACATACCTGGAGTTCATGTAGAGTTGCCGGTAGGACATTCAAGTAGTGTTTTCATATTCCTACCCCTCCTGAAAGTTATTTCAGGACGGCAACCGACCTTACTAAATATTGTAGAATTGTTTTTAAATATCTCCCAGTTTTTCTTAATAATGTCAATTAAAAAGTAGATATTAATATAATAGGTCAAGATTAGTCTAGGATTATTAATCGATGTTAAGCCCTGACTGCTATTGCCTAAACTAAGAGTAGAGTTAGAGTTATTATTGCCCTCCACATGGGTGCCTATATTCAAGATAGGTTGATAGAAACCTTCAAGTCTTTTATTCCTTACTTCCTTCACCAATTCGTTTAATAATTGGGGTGGGTAACCTCTATGTAAAAACATATTGGTTAATAACTCGCACTCTTTGAAGAAATCAACATCTAAACTAATGATTCCAGTGGCTCTTACCAGTTGCCCCTTAATTACCGATCTCTTCTGGTAATTAGGGTGGCAGCTACTGTAATGTAGGAAAGAGTTGGAGTGTGTGGCTTTCCTATAAATATTTGCTATAAGTTCATAGTTTTTAGTCAACCATATATCTAAATATGCAATGGCGATGTTACTAAAAGACGAGGTGAATCTCAGGAAGTCTGTAGAGGTATTTAAACTATCCAAAATTGCTATACCCTCTGATTCTTCACCTTCGAAAAGTATGAAGATATCATCCAAATAGCGGGTGTAATACTTTATCTACCCCATCAGTGTCACGTTGTTAAAGACAAACTCTCTTTCCCAGTGGGCCATAACCATGTTAGCTATACTGGCTCCACAAGGTGAGCCCATGGCCACCCCGACTTTCTGGAGGTAGAAATTGTCACCTAGGATGAAGTAGTTATTATATAATATTAAATCCAATAATTTTATCACCAGTGCAATTTCAGTTACTGTTGCATTGTACCTCTTCAGGGATATCCCCACCCAGTCAATAGCTATATTCAAAGGGATACAGGTGTATAAGTCTTTAACGTCGACCGTTAAAAAATTACATTTAGGGTCAAAGTTAAGTTCTCCTATTTTGGCCAGGAATGACCACGAATCCTTACATATTTGGTCTTCTTGGACCAAGTATTTTTGTAGAATGGAGTCTACTAACTTGGCGCAAGTATAAGTTGGTGATCCTCTTCCATCCACTAAGGGGCGCATAGGTGGATTTTCTAACCCCTTGTGTATTTTAGGGATCCCAAATATGCATGGATACCTTGGATAAGTGGTAGTCAGATAGTTATATTGGTCTTTATCAATACGGCCATCTATAAACATATCTTCGAGACTATTTTTTATTATGTGATAAGCTTTTTTAATTTCAGATTTAGAACTTAGATCGTAAGAATTGCTATCCAACAATCTCGACATTCGATCGAAATAGTCAACTTTATCAAAAACCACAACCCCACCACCCTTATCAGGTTTACATACCCGTAAGTTGTGGGATTTCACTAATTCAACTAATTCAGTTTCTTGTTTTGAGGTCTTGTCTTGCTTGGTATAACATAGTGATTTGGGAATTTGTCTTAAATCCAGTTCACACATATTCTCAAAACACTGGATTATAGGGTGCAATGGGGGGTTAAATGTACTAGGGACCCTAAGTGTGTCATTGTTAAAGTTATTTGAATTGCTACCAAACATTAAATTGAAATTAAGTTTACGGTTATACAATTTGATGTCAAGTATGGTATTCACTAAATCAAAATTATGTTGTGGTACATAAGTATTCCCTTTGGCCAAGAGTTCAGTTACATTTACTAACATGTTTATATCTATGTAATTTATAAATGTTTTATTTTACTTTTCTAGTATAAGCTTTCTTTATATATTACTTTATTATTTTTTTTGACATATAAAGGAATTTTTTTATGGTTTTAGGATGGCTTTAATTGATGCCAATTATCTATACTCAGTTTTATAATGCCTTCTATTTATGGTCAATTTACTTAACTTAACATCTACAGGATAGTATTGGTTAGGATGTTTACTTGACTATAAATGAAGCTTTATGATGTTTAGCTACAATTAATTGACTATGCTAGTTATCTTTAATTCATCTGGGAGTGTTTAATGGGTAATTAATTGTGTTAATTTAGTGATTCTCTTACTATATAAAGCTTGTTGGTATACACAATATTATGTCTGAAGAAGTTTGCTTCTTAAGCAGACGAAAAGCGCTTCACAATAAAGTTCTGTTCATCCTGTGGCTTACTGGTTCTTTGGCGAAAGTTGACTGCTCCTGTTCTCCTTGTTTTCCTAGTTTGCAGTTCGAGTTTTTAAGCAGTTTTATGGCGTCGGGTACAGAGAGTACTGTCAGCGATTTTTCGCCTAATACTACTCCATGTTTACTGAGGAGCTGCGATAGTGCTGTGACTACAGCACCAGCTGTTAACCCTACGCCAGATCAGGACTCCTTTTTCGATTCTGTCCTTTCAAGAAAGGACTCGCTGTGTGCGAGACTCGACCGTTTGGACTCCCAGCAACAGGAGATGAAGAATTTGCTTGTACCACTGCCAGGTAACTCTGCACGGAGTTTAATCCATCCCATGGCAGCGATTCCAACACCAAAACCTGGGACAACTAATCCAACGCCCCAGGCTGTAGTTTCAAACGAGCGTGAGTTAACCGGATCTGTGGGCTCTAATTTAAATAACTGTCCAAAGCCAGTGTTTAATTCAAACCAACAGGGAGCGTTGGAACCTGACTTAAATAACTTTTTATCCAATACTGTTGAATCATTAAGAGGCTCTACTGTCGAAGCTACAAGAGGGCAAACTCATTCTAACTTACATACGAGTGATGGTGTTTCCAATAGCCTTCCTGTATTGGGCAACTGGTTCTCCGAAGGATTTTCACTATCCAGGCATGACAATACAGCGAACCATGAATGGATGCCTGTCAATACAGATGAGTCTGAGGTAAATACCACTACTGACATTGTTGTGAAACTAAAGATATTTGACAAAATACTAGTTAAAACTAAAAAACTTCAATTAGAGATATCGTATTTTAAAGAATGCCTTTTGTCTAAAGTAATACCTAAAGGTTTAAGACATTTTCAGTACCCCACTGGGTTGGTTCCCAACTCAGATTTCCATAAAGAACTTATTGTATTGTTTGACAAGCAAGGCTCGGAATTACTTGAGCTCATGATTAAACATTATAGTATATGGGTGAATGATCTAATAAATGAAGCAACAAGTCTGGATTCTGAAATTAAACAGCACGAAGAATTTGCTAGATACAAGTTCGATTACAGCCGTAGCTTCAAAAGTATAGATGACTACCTGAGTAAATTAACAGCAAATAAAGTTAAGAAACTAAACCGTGACTGTAAAGCCTATGAGCAAGGCAAGGCCTACCCCCTTCCTGCAACATCTCAAATATGACAGACCTTTAAACCAGCTCATGAACGTAGTACTATCAACAATGGTACTACTCCCTATCAGTCTAATTATCCACCTAGTACTACTGTTACATCTGAGCTTGATGTATTTGAGGTCGAAGCACAACCTGAACAGGCAATTAGGAGAAGTGAGAGACTGCAGAATCGCAGAGCTCAGTTCACTAATGGAGGCCAACCAACGTCCATGGGCTATCAACAGGGTTTTCAGGATGCCAACCGCCTGGGAGCAATTCCCAAGCAACGGAACAAACCTTATCAGAATCAGGGGAACTTTCAAAGGTTTCAACAACGCAAGCCATGATAGAGGCATCAGTCAGCATTGCTAATTACCACCGTACATGGCAAGATGAATGCAATGCTGAACTTGCTATTGGGAATATTACAGATACTTCAGCTACTTACACCAAACATTACTTAAATAGCAGCAATGTTACTGAAGAATGTAATTCAGAACTTGACAACAGTAGTAGTTCGTCTGTAGTTGACTACGACACCACCTCAGTGAAACCTGTAATAACAACGAACAGTACTGGTGATTTTAATATTTATAATTATTCAGATGTACCAATAAGTAGTGAGCTAGATGAACTCTTGGCCAAAGGGAATACTTATGTACCACAACATAATTTTGATTTAGTGAATACCATACTTGACATCAAATTGTATACCCGTAAACTTAATTTCAATTTAATGTTTGGTAGCAATTCAAATAACTTTAACAATGACACACTTAGGGTCCTTAGTACATTTAACCCCCCATTGCACCCTATAATCCAGTGTTTTGAGAATATGTGTGAACTGGATTTAAGACAAATTCCCAAATCACTATGTTATACCAAGCAAGACAAGACCTCAAAACATGAAACTGAATTAGTTGAATTTGTGAAATCCCACAACTTACGGGTATGTAAACCTGATAAGGGTGGTGGGGTTGTGGTTTTTGATAAAGTTGACTATTTCGATCGAATGTCGAGATTGTTGGATAGCAATTCTTACGATCTAAGTTCTAAATCTGAAATTAAAAAAGCTTATCACATAATAAAAAATAGTCTCAAAGATATGTTTATAGATGGCCGTATTGATAAAGACCAATATAACTATCTGACTACCACTTATCCAAGGTATCCATGCATATTTGGGATCCCTAAAATACACAAGGGGTTAGAAAATCCACCTATGCGACCCTTAGTGGATGGAAGAGGATCACCATCTTATACTTGCGCCAAGTTAGTAGACTCCATTCTACAAAAATACTTGGTCCAAGAAGATCAAATATGTAAGGATTTGTGGTCATTCCTGGCCAAAATACGAGAATTTAACTTTGACCCTAAATGTAATTTTTTAACGGTTGACGTTAAAGACTTATACACCTGTATCCCTTTGAATATAGCTATTGACTGGGTGGGGATATCCCTGAAGAGGTACAATGCAACAGTAACTGAAATTGCACTAGTGATAGAATTATTGGATTTAATATTATATAATAACTACTTCATCCTAGGTGACAATTTCTACCTCCAGAAAGTCGGGGTGGCCATGGGCTCACCTTGTGGAGCCAGTATAGCTAACATGGTTATGGCCCACTGGGAAAGAGAGTTTGTCTTTAACAACGTGACACTGATGGGGAAGATAAAGTATTACACCCGCTATTTGGATGATATCTTCATACTTTTCGAAGGTGAAGAATCAGAGGGTATAGCAATTTTGGATTGTTTAAATACCTCTACAGACTTCCTGACATTCACCTCGTCTTTTAGTAACATCGCCATTGCATATTTAGATATATGGTTGACTAAAAACTATGAACTTAAAGCATTTGTAGCAAATATTTATAGGAAAGCCACACACTCCAACTCTTTCCTACATTACAGACTGCCACCCTAATTACCAGAAGAGATCGGTAATTAAGGGGCAACTAGTAAGGGCCGCTGGAATCATTAGTTTAGATGTCGATTTCTTCAAAGAGTGCAAGTTATTAACCAATATGTTTTTACATAGAGATTACCCACCCCAATTATTAAACAAATTGGTGAAGGAAGTAAGGAATAAAAGACTTGAAGGTTTCTATCAACCTATCTTGAATATAGGCACCCATGTGGAGGGCAATAATAACTCTAACTCTAACTCTACTCTTAGCTTAGGCAATAGCAGTCAGGGCTTAACATCGATTAATAATCCTAGACTAATCTTGACCTATTATATTAATAGCTACTTTTTAATTGACATTATTAAGAAAAACTGGGAGATATTTAAAAACAATTCTACAATATTTAGTAAGGTCGGTTGCCGTCCTGAAATAACTTTCAGGAGGGGTAGGAATATGAAAACACTACTTGAATGTCCTACTGGCAACTCTACACGAACCCCAGGTATGTACAAATGCCAAAACTGTAACTATTGTAAGTATATATATGAGTATAATAGATTCTATAGAAATAGGAAGTGTTTTGAACTGCGGTGTAGAGCTAATTGTAACACTTGTATGGTAGTATATTTAGCCCAATGCCAAAAATGCCTAGGATTTTATGTGGGGAAGACCGAGCGGAAGTTACGCGAACGTATATATGAGCACCAATATGCAATAAAAAAGAAAAAACAAGAAAATGCATTGGCCAAACATACTATATCTTTCAGAGACCATTCTTTCAAGTTTATAGTTATTGACCAAGTATTAGGAAACAAGAGAGGTGCTCCTTCACAGTTGCTACTTGAAGAATTAGAACTTAAATGGCAGATCAGACTAAATGCTTATTCATACCCAGGATTGAATGATAGTTGTTCTATCAGCTGTGTATTGAAACTAAAGAGTTTCACAAGGTAGGATACTGGGTACGGAATGGATTATATATGTATTTTATTTTATATTTTATATGTCTGATGTTGTACAGTAATTTACTTTTACTTTTATGTCAACCAATTGTATGTTTCTGTATCAGTGTTTGGTAAATTTAGTTATAAACATCTATATAGACCTACAATGTAGCTCTGGTAGTAAATATTTCCCTACACTAAGTAGTTATTCTGAGACCCGTTTGTGCTTAGCATGAGCTCACTGCAAGACAAACCTAGGCGTACGTAACCTTCGGTGTTCATATTATATATATCAATTTTTATTTATTTTTTTATTAACTTAATAACAACATAACTAGCTCATAGGGTTTTAAACTCAGTAACGATGCCTTTGGGCATGAATTTAGGTTAAATATAGTCACCATGAGTGATATTTACTACTTGTATATGCCTATAGTTTACAAATATACATCTTTAGGCGTATTTAAGTTTATAAAGTTGATATTTTAATGTTTTAGTACATTTACTAACGTTTAGATCTATGTAATTTATAAATGTTTTATTTTACTTTTCTAGTATAAGTTTTCTTTATATATTACTTTATTTTTTTTCACATATAGATGAAGTTTTTTATGGTTTTAGGATGGCTTTAATTGATGCCAATTATCTATACTCAATTTTATAATGCCTTCTATTTATGGTCAATTTACTTAACATCTACTGGATAGTATTGGTTAGGATGTTTACTTGACTATAAATGAAGCTTTATGATGTTTAGCTACAATTAATTGACTATGCTAGTTATCTTTAATTCATCTGGGAGTGTTTAATGGGTAATTAATTGTGTTAATTTAGTTATTCTCTTACTATATAAAGCTTGTTGGTATACACAATATTATGTCTGAAGAAGTCTGCTTCTTAAGCAGACGAAAAGCGCTTCACAATAAAGTTCTGTTCGTCCTGTGGCTTACTGGTTCTTTGGCGAAAGTTGACTGCTCCTGTTCTCCTCTTTTTCCTAGTTTGCAGTTCGAGTTTTTAAGCAGGTCTACTAGTTTCTCAGTTAGCCTAGGGGGGGCTAATGCTGCTGTTCCTTGTGTAAATGATGTAGAGTTCAAATCGCCCCACCCTGTAACTTAATTTATTTTTTCCTGGCATCTAAGTGGTGGCAGTGAAAAAAGACTAATATCCTCTGTGGGTGTGGAAGAGTGCATAGGTTTTAATGTTTTGTCATGCCTTTATGGCATGGCATTTACAGTATCCCTGGTACCTAATGCCTCCTCTGGCCCATGTTATATTAACAAAGTATCCCTGGTGTTCAGTGCTCCCCTAGACACACATCATATTAAGGAACTGTCCCTGATATCTAGTACTCCCCTCCTGACTCATGTCTTCTTTATGTGATGTTAAAGCATGGTAGTGAAGAGTTCAGCCCTGGTCTCTAGTGTTCTCTTGCCTGCCCACATAAGTTCACGGGCAATTATTAGGCAACCCCGCCCACATAAGTTTACAGGCAATTACACTAAATAAGTATCAGTGGTTTGAGATGGAGATCGCGGTACAGTGAGGCTTGGGAAATTTACCCTTTTCTCTCTGTAGTGCGACCTCAAAGTTAGTATATATAATTTAGAGGGGCCGTGGGGGATGTAGGGATGCAAAACCACTGATACTTATTTAGTGTAGGCTGTCTTTAAACAGAGAAGTGTTCCTTTAAGTGAAGACTGGACTTCTGGTAACTTGTACAGTTCGATGTTCCGGGGGGGGGGGGTGTTGTTGTTTTAAGTTTTCCATTAAATGTATTTTTGCTGTTATCATCTTGATGTTGAGTAATTCAATTATATGGGTCTTCAACATTATGAAGCACACCCACACACACACACGCACGCACACACATACACACACACGCGCGCACGCACGCATGCACACACATGCATGCACACACACACACACACACACACACACACACACACACGCACGCACACACACACACACACATATATATATATATATATATATATATATATATATATATATATATATATATATATATATATATATATATATATATATATATATATATATATATATAGGTCTGCTTCTAAATCTTGAAAGCTCATAATCTTGAAATTCAAAATACTGAAAACTCAAAATACTGAATTTCATAATATTGAAAAAAAACTGCAGGATACTAACACTTACTATACTCCACCTACACTCCCTAGGAAAGTGATTTACAGGAATTCCAGGAATATGGGTAACATCCTGGAGAGTAAGAAGGTCCAAAGTGATAGAAGGACAAATAAGAAGGGTACCTACAAATGTGGACACTGTAGCCAATGTTGCTATGTAATAAATGGGGAAGGTTATAATATTGCAAGTAGGAATAAAATGATAAATAGTCAGGATTATTTTAATTGTAATACTAAAGGGATAGTGTACCTTGCTTAGTGTGTAAAATGTGGTGCCTTCTACGTTGGTAAATCAGAAAGAGCTTTAAGAAAAAGGATCTACAAGCATACTTATGGTATATCCACTAAGAAGGAAAGTAATGCGTTGTATAAGCATAGTAAAATATGTAAGGAATATAAATTTAAGTTTGTGGTAATAGAACAGATTCAACAAGACATTCGAGGAGGGCCATGGGAGACCAGAATCGAGTATAGGGAATTATGGTGGCAAGTGGCTTTAAGTGCGGACAAATATCCGGGGCTTAATGATCATATATCCATATTGCCTTTGTTAAAATTAAGAGCAGCTAAGCTGTAGGAAGATACTTGCCACACATTCTATGGCCACTAGAGGTCCCCATGAGCAACAGAAATAGGTTCATAAACATTTATATAGAATGTAATTCAAATCTATGAAAATTCATTGTATTGTGCTTCAAGATCCTACTTCACATTGATGCAGATTTTAAATGTATGTGACTTCATTCATGTTTATTAATTGACATTTAGATACTTTTACTTACAATGCAGTATGTAGCAAAATTTTAAACATTTATTTAAGTAGTTCTTTTTTAAAAATGTATTTCCTTATGTATACTTTTTAAAGCAGTTTTTAAAGTAGTTTTTATTTAATTACATAAAGGATGGTGATAAGTTATTTTTTAAGAAACAACTAAAGCAATAGTAATTAATTATTTAGAGTTACTATGTGGTTTAGTGAAATATTATACAGTGACATTTGTTTCATGACATTATGCAGTATGTATTTCTATTTCTTTAAATTTTTAATTAACTGTATAATTAATTGATGAATGAACATATAAAAGTTAGTTAATTGATGAGCTGGCTGTTTCTGATGAAGTCAAAGAAGTTGACGAAAACGCAGGGTGTTCTTTTGTATCAAAGCGTTCATATAATTGCTTTTAACTGGACAAGTAGATTAGATTAAAGTTCTTTGGACCAGTTTTCGTGGTGGCGAGTGGTTCTTTTCGTTATCTGCTGGGCGTTTTTGGAGTTACTATATATATATATATATATATATATATATATATATATATATATATATATATATATAGGTCTGCTTCTAAATCTTGAAAGCTCATAATCTTGAAATTCAAAATACGGAATCCAAAATCTTGAAAGTTCAAAATACTGTAAACTCAAAATACTGAATTTCATAATATTGAAAAAAAACTGCAGGATACTAACACTTACTATACTCCAACAAAAGTACATAGAGAAACAAAACAAGGCAAAGCATATTAGCGTACTCCAACTAGTAAGAGGGGGCAAGCTCCCTGCACCCCCCATGTGGGATCTTGCACCCCACACCCCTTGCTACTTAAATATATCAACTCTGAGATTGCACTTACTACACTACAATGAGTTATGTTTTTGTATAGCAAATTAAAAGGGAACATGACTAAGGTTACAACAGGCAGTCATGAAGCACGTAGTGGTATGCTTCCCATTTTCTTCAGTGGAATGCGATCTTGGAGTTGATATATTTAAGTAGCAGGGGTTGGGGGGTGCGCAGGGGAGATTGACCCCCTGCTAATAGTTGGAGAAGAGTAATATGTTCTGTTATGTAGCTGTATTGGAAGTGTTGGTGTACTTTCAGTATTATGAAATTCAGCATTTTGAGTTTTCAGTATTTAGAACTTTCAAGATTTTGGACTCAGTATTTTGAATTTCAAGATTATGAGTTTTCAAGATTTAGAAGTGGACCCATATATGTATATGTGTATGTATGCATGTGTGTGTGTGTGTGTGTGTGTGTGTGTATATATATATATATATATATATATATATATATAGATATATATATATATAGATATATATATATATATATATATATAGTTTTCTATCAAAAGTGGGAAAGGCAATTTACTGTCATTCAGATGGTTAAGGGTAAAGGTGCAAAATATGAAAACCCCAACTGGAAATCATGCCGCCTCCAGAACATTGAAACGCAGCTTGTATTCATTGTTGTGAACGTCGCTGTTTACAATGGATTACACTGCAGTAGAGATTGGAAAATTACCCTTTTCCTCGCTGTAATGCGATCTCAGAGTTGGAATATATAATTTGCATTGGGTGTGGGGGGGGGGGGCAACATGTGCAGGACATTTCCAGACTTCAAGGTAAGTTGGGTAATGTCAAGTCGACATTATTGTCATTACCGTGTTCGATGGTGTGAGGACTTGCTGGATGTCATTTACGCTCATTTAGTTTTGGTAATACCTCAAGGAGATTTTGATAGTAAATATATATATATATATATATATATATATATATATATATATATATATATATATATACAGCATATAAAGTAGTAGAGGGTGGGTGTGCAAGCATAGTTTTTCTTATTTGACAGTGGGGTCAATGTAATCCCTTGAATTCAGTAGTTTTGCCTCAAATAAATTAAATCTCAATGTAGCTGAATATGAGTGCTTCAACATAATTCCTTTTTATGGATTTTTGAGACATTACATACCAAAAGCAATGTTTTTAAGCAATGCAGTTCAGTCCTAGTACATAGATGATTTGTACTTATATGGAGAGCACTGAAGCAGAATGTTTTGATGCATTGTCTTAGAATTAACATGGTTGGTAATTTTCATTTGCTTTAAGTCACAATCTTAAAGTATATTTAATACATAATGTGCTAAGGGGATTACTGAATGGCAATATTATTTTTTTTCTCGTGGATACGTTGGTCACGATCAATTATTTTGTGTTAGACTGAAATATGTAGAGTGATATATCAGCTCCAATGAGTTTTGCAACTGTGATGCTTTATTGGCAGTGTATATTATACATTATAAAGTGTGTCTGTATGGGACAAACAAAATGGAAACCCAAAGTTAGAATTATGCAGCATCTAGCAGACACTAAAATGAAAATTAAAGCTCTTTGGCTTAATGTTGTTGGGAAGTCTATCTTGGACATGAAGATCAGTATTTTGGCTATAAAAAGAGTTAAACAGAGATAGAACTATTTAAGAATCAACTTGGTCTTAAAAGGATATATTTTTTTAATATACCATGCATTAGTATATAAAATCAACTTGACATTAAAAGACTAAGTTTATTTTAATATATCATGCACTACTACCTAAAATGGTAAATACAGAAGTGGATATAGCAGAATGGTTATAAGATATCATGTTTTATGAAAATGCTTAATCATTTAAATAAATGTTAAGTACAGTTACTTTTTATTGCACTTTGCATTGTAAATATTTGCTAAAAGAATAAACGTAAGTTAGTAGGTCTACTTGTTTTATTTGATTTTTCTTTTTATTGGTTTATTATATAACTGATTCGTTACTGAAGCGAGAGTACAATACTATGTAAAGGCTTTGTTTTTTTGTATCCTGAGAAGGCAAAAAGCTAATGTGCCAGGTAAGGATTAAAATTAAATTATAACTCTCGTGGAGTTTGTCTGCCAATTGTTGCTTGTTTTGTAAAAGATGGAGCTTCCTTGACCTTTGTATCACTAAATTTTCCTATCCCAACAATTCCACAGTCTCATTCTATTCAAAAGACAATTTTTGATGAAACACAGCAACTGATGAAAAAATACATCAGTGCTTGATTCATCAAAACACTGCTCAGTGAACAGCAAGACTTTTTTACATTTTATATAGTTCTATGCCAAAAGTCACTGATATTATCAGCACTCAACATTTCACTCATATTGGTGGCTTTTCCAATTGTTAGGTTTGATCTCTAATGTAGTTATTAATTGGGGCACAAATAATTCCTCTCTGATTAATCATCTAAGTGTCCAGATTCATAATCATGTATCTGTGGCTCAAATCAGTCATATAGGCAATAACAGTTTCTTGCTCCTGTGGATTTCTGGTAAAATAAATAAATGTCAGACACAAAGAAGGTTCTTCATTGGCTGATAATATACTTGGGATTAGTTTTCTGTACTGCTAAACTGCTTTAAGGACTAAATAGCTGCAATATGAACCACCAAGACATGTTTGACTTTTTCTAGTTTGCCATTGTAGCAACACACATGAAGACAGAACTCAAAAGTTTGGATCTAGGATTTCTAACTTCCTTACATATTACCCTGCAGTTTGAGAGGATTGTCAGAAATAACCTCATTCTTAGCAAAAAATTAAAGAAAACTTCTCAACATTGAATATATATCTATAGGGAGCCAGGCTTGATTTCAGAAGACTAGTGATTGTCACTCATTTGTATGATCAGTAATGTGTGTGTGTGTGTGTGTGTGTGTGTGTGTGTGTGTGTGTGTGTGTGTGTGACTGTCTTTTCCACAAAAGGATGACTTGCTGTTATACTGGGGAATTCCCCTTTCCCCATGTGACTACGGAGTTGGCATCTATAAGTAAGGGATTATATTTTCAGTGATTTTCTTATTCCATAATGCTGCACACATTTGTGAGCTTTTGGACATTTGTGATTGCACTTGTATGAGGCCATCACATATGACATACAGACTTGTCAGCAAACCATCTGCATGGATATATGCAGATGTAACATAATATGTATATATGATGCCTCTGATGTAATGGCTGAAAAGAGTCATCACTGTAGTCCATCTTCCCAATTAATAAACCTAAATAAATAAATAGACTGATTATTTGAAGTGAAGAGAAAAAAAAGAGAGTGCAGCTAGTGTCTATGTGGTCAAAAGTAAAGAGACTGACTTTAAACAACTGTACAAAACTTTGGTAAGTCTATCACTCTGCTGTATGGTGCCCTCATTTCTCTGCACAGTTCCTTTTTTCCTGACTTCATGTTTGCTCACTTATGATAATGTAATATAATGTAGCTACATGCCAAAGGGATAAAAACATATTAATTTCATTTTTTTTCCTCTGCTGATATTTAATGTGGATGTACCTTTATAAGCAGCTACATTCAATGGGTGCGAGCTACAGGACAGGTAACATTTTTAATGAAAAGTTCAACTAATATTGTTAGCAGTTATCATTATTATGTATTAGTTGCATTTATTAGTTTTTCTTTCATGCACTGCTATGCATTGATCTTGCAAATCTTTATTATATATATATACATATATATGTATATATATATATATATATATATATATATATATATATATATATATATATATATAGGTTTACTATAAAAAACTTGACATTGACTTACATGACAGTGAATTAATCGACACTGAGATTTTCAAACATGATGTTTCTGTCATTAAAAAGTCGACCATTTAAAAATGCAAAAGAAACGTTCTGTTGCCTTTAAAAATGTTGATAATGCAACGTCATTCATGTAAACAGCCCATAAACAGCATTACGCATAGCAGGAAGGGCAGCAGGATAGTGCAGTGTGCTGCCAGGCACCACTTATGATTCATGTTTATGCACTGAGACTACTGCAGATGGTTTACTGAACAAATAACATGGCATGGTTTCATGCATCCTGTTTCCTACTGTTGCTTCATGATACAGGGATAGTGTTTAAGCAGGCCCGTATTAGGACTGCAACTTTGACAGAACTAAAACAAAATACTTTTGCAAATTTTATCAGGAGACAGAAATGCTAATAATTCATTTAATAAAAATGTTAAGAATGCTACTAAGATACTTAATTATATAGGTAAGAGAAAAGGCAGCAGAAAATGGGACATTAGTAGCCCTTTGCATAAAATATATTAAACATCAAGTGGAAAACTGCAAATAGACCTACCAATCTTACTTTGCTAGAATATAAACAGAGTAAAGTAAGGTTATAGAAAGATAATGAAAAGGTGTAAAAAATTAAAGCCGAATTATATGGGGAGAGATGAGTTATTGTGTTATTATTTGAATCCGCAGGTTTAGATGTAAAAGGAAGGAGAAACTACAGTCTTTTAAATATTCAAAAGCAATGTACAGATTGTCAAAATATGTCTTATAAAAATGGAAAACATTACACTCATAACTTAAAAGCAACAAGTGGAAGCCTTATAGTGAAATGAAAAAAAAATATTGCAATACTGCATTTTGAAATGTGTTAATATAGTTTAAACTGATTGTTCCAGTCTCCAGGGAATCACAGGATCACTATTATGTCGAACTTTGACATTAACATAAAAATCTTGCTTTCATTTCCATGTCGATTATATGACCTGATTAATATTCATGAGGTCGATTAAACGTGAACATATGAACGGTCACGCTTTTCAGTCTTGGTTACTTTGAAGTGGAGTTGGTCGAATCCACTTAAGACGAAGCCTAAAGGCTGAATGGCAACAATGTCGAACCAAACATTGTCGAAGTACAAATCTCACCCCTATCACGACATATGTTAAAACCCTTCAGAGGTTGTGAAGTCGAGACGCATTTCGACAATGTCGGAATTCGACATTGTCACTTTCGTGGATGTGAGTTGATGATCCCATCATTCGACAGAGTCTGCTTCGACATTACCATAGTAAACATATATATATATATATATATATATATATATATATATATATATATATATAGTGTTGCAGTCTGTAATAATTAACAAAAGAAAAGCAATAATCACTGTTTATTGACTTCAATGCATAGAATGCATGAGTTAATGCTTAATTCAAAAGATTAGCAGGAAAACTGCTTACTTTTCAACATAAAAAGAATGAAGACCAACTGGCACAGCTAAAGCCAAATGTACATAAGCACTGTACTTACAAACTATGTATTATCTTTATCTGTGACACTAAAATGTCACAGGGTCAAAAAGGAATACATTTTAGAGGATGTTGGCAGAGGCTTAATGTCCACATCTACAAACCATATTCAATCCCCACCCCCCCCAAAAAAATTATTAACATGTAAAAGGGTAATAAACCTATGCAAATAAACAGACCTTTGCTCCTCAGGCCCAGATTCTAAAGAACTGACATCAAGAGGATTATATACTTGCAACTGCAACTGGGATCAGTCATAAGCAGAGACAAAATATAAGCCCATTTCCCCCTCTTTTTGGCAAAAGACATTTGTAAAAAAAACTTGGGAGTAGGGTTCATTTTCAGCACTTTATCAGTTTGTCTTATCATCTCAGCTAACTGCACAGTTACTGCAGAGTTCTGAGAACTCTTACCTGTCTTGGTCACATGACAGAAGACTGCTATATAACCTATGCTCTTGCAAAGAAACTTAGACATGTAATATGTCTGGACCATGGTCACCCATAGAAGCAATGAGATCAATTTGCAGTGAAATGGAAGAAGTTTACCTAAAAAGGACACCAGACAGGTTCTGCCTGCAGCTGAATGGACTTGTGTCTAATGAGAAACTGGGGTGTATTTGAAAGAAATCATTTCAGTTTTCCAGATTCCTGGGACAGTAGACACATAAATCCTTCTCCAGTGCTCATTAAGGAACAATGACCATTAAAAAAACTATTCCAACTCTGGAGGATGTGAGGAACAAGGGCAGGAATTAAACTGTTAATGAACTATTACAGGCACTATTCACAGATAATTTCATGCTTAACAAGTCTTTAGCCATCCTCATTTTCAAAAGAGGAATTTGGTCAAAGGTCAGATGGTGAGGTTATCCCGTATTATAAGCGAAGACAATATATTTATTATTGACATGGATACTCTTATAAATATGTTCCAGGATAGAGGCTATCCACAAAAATTACTTACTGGACTGAAAAAAGAAATATTGATTAAAAGGCATCTTACATATAAACCCATTTTAAAATTTGGACAAGAAAATACAGTATTGGGAAAAACTGAAAAAATTAAGAACAAAAAGGATGCATTCATACTACCATACAATGAAGACACTTATGCAATAGTTAATATATTAAATGAGACATGGGCCAGTGTATTTGTCAATGTCAGATCTTATGAATATAATAGGAAATTACCCAAATGTTACCTATAGTAGGGGTAAGAACTTAAAGGAATATTTGGAGAGTAGTTACAATAGTCAGCTTTATAAAAATTCAAAAATGAGTAAATGTGGCTTTTGTAAGACATGTAAATACGTAAATGATGGTCCTTATGTAGCAGTACAAAATTATGGTAGATCCATCAAGTGTCCAGGCCATTGCAACTGCAATACAAAAATGGTGGTATATTTGGCCTCATGTTTATCTTTTCCTGCTTATTACATTGGAAAAACTATTAGGAAGTTGAGAGACCGTATCATGGAACGCAATAGAGATATAAAGAATAAAAAAGTGACCAATTCTTTGTATACACACAGCATTAAATGTAAAGATTTTAAAAGGTTTATATTTTTTGTTATTGATAGGATTCCTCACAATACAAGTAAAGGAGGTGATGATAATATCTTATTAGAAGTTAAAGAATGCCTATGGCAGTTAAGACTTAATGCCAGCAATACACCAGGCATTAATGAACAAATTTCAATTCTTAGTATTTTGAAGTACAAGTCACATTTTATCTGAAGGGGAACTATTAATTATTTATTCAAACACTATTTTTATATTTTTTTATTATGTAAACATATAATTATACATTGGTTTACACAGATATTTATTTATTATAATTTTAACATTTTATAGTATTTAAAACAAAGTATTTATATGTTATTTATTGTTAATAGTGTACACCAATATACCACTATCATTATTTTTATTATTATTATTAATTTTAGGTATAAGTAACAGCAGCTTAATATTTATAGTTAGATTCAGTTCTTAATTTAGATTTTTTAATTTTATTAATTCTTTCACATTGTTTGATATGTGTTGACTATATCTATGGAGGCGTTTAATTAGAAAAATTAGGGTATGTGATTGGCTAATTATGATTAGCCTTAATATTTAGCAGATGTGTATAGTGAAGCTTGTGTTACTCTGAAGATACCCACAGAATTGATGGGTGAAAGCGCTCAGTATCTCTTTGTTTTTATGTTTTTGTTTTTTGCTCTGTTTATGTTTTAATTGGAGTTTGATTAAACACAGTCCGTGTGGTACCAGAGTCGCCTTGTTTGTTTTACTAGTTGATCGCTGTTTCCTGGCATTTGTGGCCTAAATTTTAGAGGATGTTGGCAGAGGCTTAATGTCCACATCTACAAACCATATTCATTCCCCACTCCCAAAAAAAATTATTAACATGTCAAAGGGTAATAAACCTATGCAAATAAACAGACCTTTGCTCCTCAGGCCCAGACTCTAAAGAACTGACATCAAGAGAATTATATATTTGCAACTGCAACTGGGATCAGTCATAAGCAGAGACAAAATATAAGCCCATTTCCCCCTCTTTTTGGCAAAAGACATTTGTAAAAAAAACTTGGGAGTAGGGTTCATTTTCAGCACTTTATCAGTTTGTCTTATAATCTCAGCTAAAAATATTGAACTGCACAGTTCTGAGAACTCTTACCTGTCTTGGTCACATGACAGAAGACTGCTATATAACCTATGATCTTGCAAAGAAACTTAGACATGTAATATGTCTGGGCAATGGTCACCCATAGAAGCAATGAGATCAATTTGCAGTGAAATGGAAGAAGTTTACCTAAAAAGGACACCAGACAGGTTCTGCCTGCAGCTGAATGGACTTCTGTCTAATGAGAAAATGGGGTGTATTTGAAAGAAATCATTTCAGTTTTCCAGATTCCTGGGACAGTAGACAAATAAATCCTTCTCCAGTGCTCATTAAGGAACAATGACCATTAAAAAAACTATTCCAACTGTGGAGGATGTGAGGAACCAGAGCAGGAATTAAACTGTTAATGAACTATTACAGGCACTATTCACAGATAATTTCATGCTTAACAAGTCTTTAGTGCTTTTTAATACACCCATATCACACAGTGTTAAAAAAGTAAAATATCCTTTACTTTGGCCAATACTTGCTGCGCTAGAAAGAACATTACAAAAAACTGGATATCTGAATCCCTCCTGTTTTCACTGAATTCAAGAATATGTTAAATGAAGTTTGTCATTTACAACTTAAAACTATAATTTCTAGAACAACTAGAAAGATGTGATACCATATGTGGGTAAATTTACAGAATTTGTTGAAAATGATTAACAATTACAATAAAAAATGGTTACAGTACTACATTTTACGTAAAGATTAATGGATGTCTTTGTAAATACCTTAGTTATTTTAGCAGTTATTCTCTATAGTTATTTGAATTTTATATGTTACAGTCTTTGAAATTACATTTTTTTATGTGAAATTTATGTGATTGTTTATAAATTTCTTTTATTTAAAATCAACAAAATTGTTTTCAAGAAAAAAAAAGCACAGGAATTAAACCTTAATCCATTTTGTTTGGATTTACAAACATTATTTGAACTTCTTAAACTTTTTAATGGACCATGAACTTGTGTAATTTTTTTCTGCATTCTTAATCTGCATGTAACTTTAATGAATGCCTATTCATTAATTACATTTATTTATTATTTCAATGGTGTAATACATTATATTATTATACAAACACAACAAAAAGTGTGATGTATGCTAGTCTGTTTTTAGTTCTTAGCTTAAGTTGAACCTTGAACAACAGGTTTGGAAAAGAGAAAATATGTTGAGATAACTTATTTTCTCTTAATCTGATAACACATTTGGTCTATAGTGCAGTTTATTGATAATATAAAATATTATGATTGTACCTAATTATTCTGACATATTTATGGGATGCTGCAGGTCTTGGGTTGAAGTCCCAAATATTATACTTTCATGTTTACTAGAGTTACAACTGACGCCTAAGCAGGAGGTGTGTGTGTGTGTGTGTGTGTGTGTGTGTGTGTGTGTGTGTGTGTGTGTGTGTGTGTGTGTGTGTGAACTGACCTTCCAATGCATCAATATATAATCTCAAATGTCCACATTGTAAAGATAATGCACTATTTGAAATTAAAATAGTGATTTCTGGATATGACTGCTGAAAATTTTCAGATTCTGTATTACTTCTGAATTGATTTCTGCCTAAGCACATGACACTTTTCCCGATAAAGAAAGCAGTTCTTATATTATGCTACATCCCTCATTTCTTTGTGATTTGTGTCAATGTACATTTTACACCTTTCTCATCCGTCCATCCACAGCCTTTATCCCATTTTTGAACTTGGGGTCAGAGTGTCACCAACATTAGCAATCATCAAGACCCAATGTTCACATTGCCAGCTGGCTAGCTCTGTGGTGGTTGTTGTTCCATACCATACACACAGTCACACCTAGGGCCAGTTTAGGGCATTCAATCCAGCTACTGCATATCTTTGTAATGTAGGAGGAAACCAGAGCACTCAGAGGAATCCCACACAAACATACAGAAGACATGCATACTCTACAAAGAAGGCACCTCACCTGAGAATCAAACCAGCGAACCTCTTGTGAGGTAACAATGCTATCTGCTGAGTTATTGTACTGCCCAACCTTCCTCATTTATTAGTCATCAGTATGTCATTTATTGGCCTGCCAGTCTGACCTCCAGGGTTCCAAGTGCAAAGGTCTCTTCCCTTTCTCAATTTTAATGGGAGGTAGAGGTGATTTGCTGATCCTTTGTTCTGTAGTAGTTTGGTATTTTATTTTTCACTGAAATGCTGTGCTGAAGGCAGAGACACATACTGCAAGTAGTCCCTTGTGTACATCACACATCTATCAGTGGTGAGGGTCCAGCAGAAAGTATTCAGTCTGAATGTGTTGATAAAAAGCTGGCCAGTGACTGCACAGTTAATCCCACTTGTAGCTTTCTCTTTTTTGTGCACGTTTATAAACTCTGGTACCAGTAATGCAAAGGGTCATTTATTACTAGACCACTAACTTTTCAGCATTTTTGATATTTGGGGTGCAGTTTCTATTTTATCTCCTTATCCTGCATGCCTCTGATAATTTTTTTGCAGTGCATCACCCAACTAATCAACACTTGGGGAGTTAGCAACACATTAATTCCACTTTCTTTGTAGCTAAGTGCATGTCCTTTCCTCTCCCTTTTGTAACATTTACAATTCAGTCAACATCTTTGCAAACTTTTTCTTTGTATTCTTTCAGAGCTGTGGGAAGGTTATTTGTTTTTATGTGCAAATGGGAAATGCCCCTTTTGGTCATCCAACCCCCAACCCTGATATGAGAACCCCAAAAAAAAAGAGTCACATCAGGATCAGCATCCACACATACCATACATATATGTAGATAAAAATAGTTGTTAACATTTTTATAACACCTTTTGCTATACTATATATGAATGAGGACTGCCACCATCCAAAGGTTTCTGTCTGAAAAACAAACCGATGCAATAGAACAACCAGATAGAAACCACCACGATGGAATAAAATGTTAAAACTTATTTTATTACAAATGTAACAAGCGCTTTCACGTGTATCCAAACACGCTTCCTCAGGTTTTACATCAGATGTTCAAGAAGCAACTTTTATATGCACTTAACTCATCTACCAATTAATAAAATTGGCAATCAAAGTCAAATAAGCTGCTGAAACAATTAAAACAACATAAAAAGGGGGGGTGTTAACCCATCCTAAACCAGAGGCAAAGCATATAAAATAAAATATATATATATCACTAGCTTCCACATGAACGCTTTTCTAAAATCAAATGACAAAAAATATATGAAATAATAATAACAATGATGACAATAAAAATAAAAATAATAATATCTATGTATAGGAACCAAATCTTATTGAATCAAGTGTATTGAAATAGTTGAAAACAATAAAAAAAAATAAAAAATAAAAATAAAACCAAGACAAAAGTGATCTCATAAACCATATAAATATATACATGATCATAATTTCATATATTTGTTTTGTTATACTTTATACCTTTTGCTATACTGTAACAAGCAGGTCATTGCTATTTAAATGATTGAGGCTATGCTGTCAGGGGACAGTCTGTATCTCCTTTGACCTCACCCGTTGCACAGCTTACATCCAGGGAAGCTGACGCCTTTGCTCCATCATTATGGTTTTGTATTCATTAACTACGTCATGTGGAATTGCACGTTAGACTGTACACTGAGACTTTCATTTCTTCATGCTTTCTTCCTCTTCCTTTACATCGTTCATTCTTTTTTTAATCAGGTTGCTCAACTCCTAAATCCAAAGTAACCAACTTTATACTTTTACTGATAACTCCTCCACAGCTTTGGATTGTGTTACCCGCTGCCCTGCTGTCACCCACCTATCCACCTCACCTCCAAACAGCCATTGAACTTGCTGATCTAGACCCATGAGATCCCTGAAGTGTGTTTCTTCTTTTTCTACAAAGTGCAATGCAAAATAATATAACTCCATTTGGGATCCTTCCTTAATAAGGCATTAGAGAATATGGTACAGCATTACACAACAGAGCTATGTTGTTAATAATGTGTGATCCATTTTAAGGTTCATAGATTATTATTAGGCTAACTTCTTTTTGTGCTATTTTGAGCCTAGTCAGTTGATCTATGTGAGAATCAAACCTAGCAGCTTATGTGGAGTATCTCAGAGTTCAGTCCTGGAACTGCTCTTGTTTGGCATCTACTTCTCAGAAGTACAGGCCAACAGTAAGGGACTCTGGCTAACAAAGTTTGCAGATGACTGAAAACTGGGAGCCATTACTGAATCCCCAAATGATGTGGATATTCTGCAAAAGGGCCTTACAGAAACAGATGCTTGGTGCCAGAGCCATGGGCTCAAGCTTAATGCCAAGAAATGTATAGTTATCCCCTTTGAGAAAAACCACGTACCCATGAATTACCACATAGGTAGCTGTACACTAAACACCGAAAGTGTGATGCGAGACTTAGGGACACATGTGGACAGTGGTCTCACCTTCGATAACCACATCGTCACAACAGTCAAAAAATCCTTCTATGTTGCACATCTCATCACTAATGGCTTTTCATCCAGAAAAAAGGAGGTCATTGTCCCACTGTACTCATCCCTCATTAGACCCATTATAGAGAACAATGTCCCATTTGGTATGTACCTCACAAGACATCTGTAAGTGTTGGAAAGGCCACAGAAATACCTCACTAAAAGAATAACAGGCCTAAAGCAGATGCCCTATGCTGACTGTCCAAAAAAAAAACTCCAGCTATACTCTGTGGCATATCGTCTACTCAGAGGCGATCTCTGCTTAACATACAAGTCCATGTCAGACCCTGAGCTGTTGAACATGCTGCACTTAAAGAAATCCCAATCCCTCAGAGCCACACGCTCCAGGGATCTAAACCTTGTCATCACAATGAACAAAACATGCTGGAGGGATAGGTTCCTGACCCAGAGACTCCCCAGACTCTGGAATAGACTGCCCATACATGTCAAGCAGAGCACCTCTTTGGCCCTCTTCAAAAAGAACCTTGATGATTGGATGGGAGATAGGAAATTCACCCCAGGGATCACGTCAGTCGCCCTGCTAGACAGGGGTCCAGGAAAGTAAATACTATGGAAAGAAATAGCCAGGGAATTGTTATAGCTAGGCTTGTACCAACCTATGAACCTATGTCTGTCAGTTAAACATCTTAATCATTATCCCAACTCCCACAATTTAATTATTTCAAAAATACAGTGCTTAATACTGGCCTCTAGGATATTTTAGCTTTTGGTCCACTCTGTACCCTGTTTTGTCTGGTGCTTCACAAAGGTCCATCTTAGGCCATTGCTGCTAACCATCTATACTAACTTACTTGTCATGTCCCAACAAAGGTCTGTCTTAGGGCATTGCTGCTTACCATCTATACTAACTTACTTGTCATGTCCCAACAAAGGTCCATCTTAGGCCATTGCTGCTAACCATCTATACTAACTTACCTGTCATGTCCCAGCAAAGGTCTGTCTTAGGCTACTGCTGCTTAACATCTATACTAACTTACTTGTCATGTCCCAACAAAGGTCTGTCTTAGGCCATTGCTGCTTAACATCTATACTAACTTACTTGTCATGTCCCAGCAAAGGTCTGTCTTAGGCCATTGCTGCTTACCATCTATACTAACTTACTTGTCATGTCCCAACAAAGGTCTGTCTTAGGCCATTGCTGCTTAACATCTATACTAACTTACTTGTCATGTCCCAGCAAAGGTCTGTCTTAGGCTACTGCTGCTTAACATCTATACTAACTTACTTGTCATGTCCCAACAAAGGTCTGTCTTAGGCCATTGCTGCTTACCATCTATACTAACTTACTTGTCATGTCCCAGCAAAGGTCCGTCTTAGGCTATTGCTGCTTACCATCTATGCTAACTTACTTGTCATGTCCCAGCAAAGGTCCGTCTTAGGCCATTACTGCTTACCATCTATACTAACTTACTTGTCATGTCCCAACAAAGGTCCGTCTTAGGCCATTGCTGCTTAACATCTATACTAACTTACTTGTCATGTCCCAACAAAGGTCTGTCTTTAGGCCATTGCTGCTTACCATCTATACTACCTTACTTGTCATGTCCCAGAAAAGGTCTGTCTTAGGCCATTACTGCTTACCATCTATACTAACTTACTTGTCATGTCCCAACAAAGGTCCGTCTTAGGCCATTGCTGCTTAACATCTATGCTAACTTGTCATGTCCCAGCAATGGTCCGTCTTAGGCTACTGCTGCTTAACATCTATACTAACTTACTTGTCATGTCCCAGCAATGGTCCGTCTTAGGCTACTGCTGCTTAACATCTATACTAACTTACTTGTCATGTCCCAACAAAGTTCCATCTTAGGCCATTGCTGTTTACTATCTATACTAACTTACTTGTCATGTCACATAAAACTAGGAGTATCATCCTTTATGCAGATGACATTGGTATCTGGGAATCTGGAATTTTTTCAACAAAATGAATAAGAGGGAGAAACACAGCAAGAAGGATATGAAACATTTTAATACAGTTAGCGCTTTCACATCACAGATGCTTTTTCAGACCATGAATAAGTCAAACTGAAGCCATTTTAAATATACTTCATACTCTATTGAATAATTGTCAATCAATTAATTACATCTAATAAAAACAATCAAGTTAAAGGAACAACATAAAATACATATCTACACAGTCTAAGAAATATATCTATGCCAGTCTACACAGTCTAAGAAATATATATATATGCCAGCCTAGTATTTCAAAATAGCATTTATATTTAAGAATAGATAAAACAAAAAACAAAACCATGCATAAAATGCTGTTAAAGGGGGAAAATATATAAACTGGATCTCATAACCATCTTGGTTTTAATTGATGTACGATCATTAAGCCCTGGTCCTTTTTCGGCCTGTAGTCCAACAATCCATTTTAACTCTCTCAGTTCCAGTTTATTCTTCATGTCTCCCAAGCTTAAATCTTGATAAATACATTCAATAACTTTAAATTGAAAATGATGCATTCCCCCTGCACAGGTAACATGTTTAGCTAGGGCACTTCTGTCTGGTTCATTGTTCCTAATGGCTATTAGATGTTCTCTGACCCTCTCTCTTAATGAACAAGTGGTCATGCCAACATAAAAAGAGGGACAGACTAAACAGACAGCCGAGTACACTAAATTCCTTGTTTTACAATCTGCCTTAACTAGAAATTCATACTTATTGGTTCTACGATGTTTAAAAATCCTGCTGTCACTCAAAACATCACAAACACTACATTGCCCACATTTACTAAGGCCATATACCTCATCCCTTGGCCTTTTTGGTTGACATAGTAATCTCTTGAGTTTCTTTTTATTTTTATAACAAAACTTAGTTTTCTGACTTACTATCCTGGCTATATCAGGATCGGACTGCAGAATGGACCAATTTTTATCAATTCCATTTTGTACTTCTCTAATGTTCCCAGCATACTCTAAATAAATAGGCAGGTTTGTACTAGTAGAACTTTCCCTAGGTAAATGGGGTGAAATATCAGAAACACTATCAATATATGGTCTCACTCTACCCTTCCTTATAGATTTAACTTGATGAATTCCAATACCTACTTCACTTTTCATATATTTCTGTTGTAACAATCCATTCCTGAAAGTTCCCATATCCTGATCAAAGTGCTCCTCTTCCATATCTAATCCAGAGATACGCATAGCCTGACATTTAGTGATGTTGCTATATATACATATAGACAGGATGCATACTATTTCTACACAGAACATTATTTCTTCTACATTCCTTACTAAACAGTCGGGAAGACAATTACTACCCTAATATATTGTCACATCCATAAAGGATATTTCTGTGGAAGAAACAGAGTGAGTAAATCTCAAAATATCAGTAGTGGTATCTAAAAATGTAAAGAATTCTCCCAATTCACTTTCTGCACTCCCCATACCAATAGGAGATCATCAACAAACCTCCTATAGAAAACAATTTTGCTGGCAAACCTAGCATGTGACAAGACAAAATGTTCCCCCCAATATGCAAGAACCATGTTGGCGTAGCTATTGGCATATTGTGTGCCCATAGCTACATCAAACAATTCTAAGTAATATTTCTGTTCAAAAAGGAAGATATTATTTTCCAAAATTATTTCTATTAGTATACACAGAAAATCCATTCATCTTATATCATAGGAGCTATGTGAACTCAAATAAGTTCTAACCGCCTCTAATCCATATACATGGGGTATAACAGTAAAGAGCAAATTAATATCCATCAACACCAATAGACAATTATCTAGCTGTTCATGTGAATTACTAAAAAGTCCTACCAATATCAGACAAAAGTTGTTTTGTGTCCCAAGTACAAAGGATGAGGTATTAACTATGGGTCTTAGGTTGCTTTCAACATATTTAGACAATGGGTGTGTCATTAATCCCTGACAAGGCACTATTGGTCTAAATGATGGATTATATTTGTCCTTATACAGTTTTGGAAGGCACTAAATAAGTGGAATTACTGGAATAGTTACAGTCAAAAAAATCCAATAAGGACTTAGAAATTAAATTGGTTGCAAAACAATCATATAAAGATTCAAACACACAACTACATCACAGTTCTATATCAATTAAATTGACTTGCCTATATACTTTTTCATCTTTAAGCATTTCATACATAGAAGCAACATAGTCTTCAGTATTGAAAACAGCAGTTCCCCCACCCTTATCCACAGGATGAATACCAATAAATGCATCATTCTTTAGCTCAAGAAGAGCTGCATGCTTGTCCTTATTTAAATTAAAAAAATCTTTTCTTTTTGCTATTACTACTTTGACCAAGCATTTGTTTCAACTGAGTTTCACAAACATTACAGAACACTTCTAAAACCGGATTCATATCCAGGGCAAATAAACTAGGTTTTTTAAAGTCATTAGAAAATCCAGCATCATTATCCTCAAAGAGAGACTTCAGCATAATGCTGCATACAAAATACCTTAAATCCAACACAGTACTCACAAAATCAGTGTCCGAGGCTGGAATAAAGGTTAAACCTCATTCAAGTATCGATTCTTGATGTTTAGTTAGCATTTTTCTAGAAAAGTTGAATACCAATGCTTTCACGTCATCGCCATGTTCTACATTCTCTTCAAATCTCTCCCTACCGCCCCTTCCTGAGACAGCAACCTCCTCTTCCTCCCTCTGATGCTGGATTGGCCCACTCGCGACTAATCCATTTTGAAAATGGGGAGAGGGGGAGAAAAAGCTTGCAATAATGTAGTTTGAACCATTTCCTTCCTTTTCACGAATTGGATTGATGTAAAAATTTTACATTTTGACTATTATTAGGTAAAGTAGTTGAGATGGGCATTTCTAAAGCTTCTATTGTCTCTATATTATTTGAAAGATTACGCTCACCCCTTCTTGAACTGGAATAATTATTCTGTGCCATACTAGCACTTGCAACTTCTAGGCTTAGTGCCTGTGAGCCGGGAACATTCAAATTCAAACTAATATCAGTATTATGCCTCTCTCTCACTTCATTACCTTTCGGTCAGGTAAATAAATGCCCATTAGAGAAATCTCTCAAGTCTCTCTCTAATCTTTTCTTCTTCTGATTTATTAGATATTGTTCATGGGCAGTAACATAGGTTCATAGGGAAGTACTAGGCTATCTGCCCAAGGGCATTTATAAGTCTAGCCAGAATGTGTTGGCTTTTGCCACCCCCTTAGATTAATTCCCTGTGCCTCTGTCCAGCAGAGCCATTAGTTCCCTGCACCACTGTCCAGCAGAGCCACTGCAGTGATCCCCGGGGTAAATTTTCTGTTTCCCATCCACCCATCAAGGTTTCTGTTGAAGAGTGTTAGTGAGGGGCTCTGCCTGATGTATATATTGGAATCCTGTTCCAAAGCATGGTGAGTCTCTGGGACAGGAATTTATCCGTCCAGAATGTCCTATTTATCACTGTGGTGAGGTCTATATCTCTAGACCGTGTGGCTCTTTGGAATTTGTTTTTTTTTTAGGTGGAGCATGTCCATCAATTCTGGGTTGGACATGGCCTTGTATGCCAGGCAGAGATCACCTCTGAGTAAGTGGTATGCAATCACGTACAGCTGGAGGTTCTTGAATCGGGCTGCATAGGGCATCTATTTGAGGCCAGTAATCCTCTTGGTGAGGTACTTTTGTGGTCTTTCCAGCTATTGCAAGTGTCTTGTAACGTACATCCCAAATGGGGTGTTGTATTCTATGATGGGTCTAATGAGTGATGAGTAGAGAGGCTCAATAACCTCTTTTGTTCTAGATGTGAACCCTTTTGTGAGTAGGTGGGCCACATAGAAGGATTTTCTAACCACTTTGGCAATATGATTATCAAAGGAGAGATTACTATCTACTTGGGTCCTCAGATCCCTTATTACATTTTCTGTATTTAAGGGACTACCACCTATGTGGTAGTTCATGGGTACTTTATTTTTTTCCAAAGGGGATGACTATGCACTTTTTGGCATTTAGCTTGAGGCCATGATTTTGACACCAGGTATCCGTCTCAGTGAGACCCTTCTGGAGGGTATCTGTATCAGCTGGAGAATCAATTATGGCCCCTAGTTTGCAGTCATCTGAGAACTTGGTCAGCCATAGTCCTCCTATGCTTGCCTGTACCTCTGAGAAGTATATACTGAACAGGAGGGGTCCTAGGATTGAGCCTTGGGGGATGCCACTTGTAACCAGTTTAGAGTCTGACGTAGAGTTTGCAACTCTCACCATGTGGATTCTATCCATGAGCCAGTTGGCAACCCATATCATGATGTAGGGGTTTATGTTCAAGCTGGTGAGCTTGTCTGTAATACTAGAATGGGGAATGGTGTCAAAAGCCTTTGTGAGGCCGAGGTAGGCTGTGTGGACCTCCTTTCCCTCATCTAATGCCTTGGTAACTGTCTCAATGAAGTCCACCAGGTTTAGGAGGCAAGATCTGCCCTTAACAAAGCCAAACTGGGTAGGGTCCAAGGTTTGGAGGTTCCCAATGTCTCTGTTAATGAGTTCCATGATGATGCAGCTCCATAGCCTTGCAGACCAGGCTAGTCAGGCTTATAGGGCGATAGTTCCTGGGATCCATTGTGGCTCCATCTTTGTGGAGTGGGATAACTGTTGCTGTGCACCACTCTGTGTTAGCCTGTAGGGGGTGAGAGGGGGTGAAGTTTGCACTAAACCCATCTGCCAGAATGTTGGCAATATCAGTCAGTTCAGTGTATTTTGTGCCATTCTGCACTAACTCAGAGCAGATCTGAAAGTTTCCACTTAGGTTCTTGACATAGCTAAAGAACGCTTTGTGGTTATCTTTGGAGTCATTGGCAATTTTTCTTTCGAAACTAGCCTTGGATAATTTAATGAGAGATCATAGTTTCTTGCTGATACTGATCAGGGATGTCTTTCCTTCTTGGGATTTTACTCTTTTCTGTACTAGTTTCCTCCTTCTGTTGTATAGCTTGTTTATGGCAGGGGTCCACCAGACTGGTTTCCTTTTCTTGGAGGAGTGAGTCTTGGTTTTACTTGGGAAAGTACAATCCATGCATTCCTGCAGATGCTCACAGAGTGCCTTTGTAAAGGTTTCAGCAGCTTGGACAGCATTGTCCTTTAGCATTTGGGCTGTAAACCTTTCCACCTCGGTCTTAAGTAATGTGAAGTTTGCTTTTAAAAAGTTTTTCGTGGTGGTTTCCTTGATTGGGGATGGGGGTGGAATGTGGATATCCAGAGTGATTAGTCTATGGTCTGATCTAACCAATGAGGGGTTGCTCTGCGGTGTGGAACACCAGTCGCCAATGTTGGAGATGACCAGGTCCAATATGTTGTTCCCTCTGGTGGGGGTGTTGACCAGTTGATCCAGGGCATTCGAGTTTATAAATTCTAGGAAGCGTTGGGCAAGGGAGTTAGTATTTGAGTAGTTCTCCCAGTTTATGTTTGGGTAATTGAAACCACCCAGTATTAGGGTGTTTGGTAGGACCTTCATATTTCCCAGTGTCTCCAGAAATGCGGAATGGGGGTCCTGGGTCATGGTGGGTGATCTGTAGCAAGCTACAATTTGGATTGCAGTTTTGCCCATTGTTAGTTGCACATGGATGATCTCTGATGCATTGTGCTGTGCCACTAACCTGGAGGTGTGGGTATCCTTGATGAATATGGATACACCCCCGCCTTTTGTGTTTTGGTCCTGGTATTGTGGCCGAAAGGTATGGTATGAGTTATAGCCTAGTAGTGCTGGGGTTTCTCTCAGGTGCCTTAAACCAGGTTTCTGTTACCGCACAGATGTCAGTGTTCTCCATACTGAGGAATGCCTTGAGTGCATGCATTTTGAGGTTTAGACTTCTGGCATTGAATAGCATTACCCTTAGTTTTTGGTTACTTGTGCTATTTATTGTGGTGGGTTTGTCTTTTGAGCCTTGCCTAAAAAAGGCACTATGGGGGCGGCAAGAGCCTTGGCCAGTATTCGAAAGCCTGAGGGTGACAGATGCAAGCCATCTCTTGCGAAGCAACGTGGCTTGTCGAGCATGTCATCCCAGGTGGACAGATAATGGATTCCCTTTGAATGACACGAGAAACTTAGCCAATTGTTGAAATTGATCATTTTTTTCTTTATACTGTGGCATCATTTTTGGTGACGACAGGATGCTACTCAGGGTCAGGGACATACCGGCCTGGGCTACATGATCAGAGAGCTCTTCCATGTCTCTTTTCATGTAGTCCAGGGAGGTATGTCTGAGGTCATTCACACCAACATGGACAATGACAGAGTCGTATTTGTACTTGTTCTGGAGTTACCTGAGTGCTTGTGTTATATGGTGGATCCTGGCCCCCTACAGGCAGCTAACTGTAACCTTCTTCTTGTCCAGCCTAGTTAATGGGACATCAGTGTGCCTGACTATAGAGTCACATATTACTAGTGTGTTGGGTATGTTATTTTGCCTTAAGGGCTGTGATTGTGTGGCACACTGATTATGTGAAGTATGCATTTCATGGTTGGTGATGGGGTGTGGAGGTTGCTTGGATGTCTGCTTTGGAGGTCTCTGTTGCTTTTGCAGATTTTTATTTAGAGCCTCCGAGTATGTTTTCATATATTCATGTGTGTTATTTGCCAGTGTTGGTTTATTAGGTCTATGTGAGACTGGTAGTGTGTTGCAAGTATTACCCTTCTCCTCTTGACTGTCAGTTCCAATCTTGGGTTGAGAGAGCTTTGCCTCCAGTTTGGCTGTATAATTGAATCTCTTGCATATATTAGTGTTTGATGGTAGGAGGAGAGGGTTGTCTGTGTACATGAGGCAGTTGTAACATTGCCTTAAAATGCACAGATTCACCAGTTGGACTTTGGAGTACACCAGAACCTACCCTTTGGACAGGCCTGAATAGGTAGAGTAAGCTGTTTTTCTGATTGGCTGGTGGGGACGAATCGAGAGCCTTGTCCTTCTGGACAGTATAGGGGGGTCTAGTGCTAGGGTTAATTAGTGCTTGCTATGAGTTTTAAGCAAGTGCTTGACTGTAAAATGAATGGTTTGAGTGCTAAAGTTGAAGGTTTGTCTAGTGCCAAGGGAAAAATTGAAGAGTAGACTTTGTGGAGCCGAGAATAGTTTAACTCTAGCTAACTGCCCGGTGCGCAAAACCGCACAAATGCAGTTTTTATAGCAGGGAAGTGAAAGAGATAGAAATTAGCCCAAAATGGCCGATAAACTACTAACTTCTGGGCTGAAACCACTCCTCCAGGGACAGATAGGCTGTTCAAAGCTCCCCTCTCTCACAGGTGAACAGAGAAACTTCCTTCTATCCAAGTAAGGTATGAGTAAACACAGAGATTTGTAACACAGCCCTGGATTTAGCAATAACCTGAAAACTGAACTATACTAGTTCAGAAAGGCGGGAAACAGTATATATACATATATATATATATATATATATATATATATATATATATATATATATATATATTTTTTTTTTTTTTTTTTTTTTCACATAACTTGGAAAGCAGTCTGTCATATACACTCACAGGAAAAATAGACCTCAAATCTTCTTGTTTTCTCCTTATATCTCTCAACAACATATTTTCACATGTTTTTTAAAAATCAATTAATAAGGTCATATACTTAAAGCTGGTCTCAATATTTATCTTTTGCCAGCGTTTTAACAGTTCAGGAAAAGTATCTGCTGAGGCAGGCATTTTTAGAACTCGGAGACCTCTCGGAATTACTTTATGAGAAATGCATGCCTCAAAATGAAACCGTTGCCATTTTAATTGTTTAAACCTCAGCAAATCATGTTCTAATTAATGAATGAGCTTATTCACAGTTCTTTCATCAAATGTTACTTGTTCACATCTCAGTTCTTCACCAGAAACCTCAAAGGCCAATAAAGGATTAGTACTTTGCTGTAGCATCTTATCAAAATCAGCTTGAGAGACACTTACTTCCTAAGGCACATAATCCAATTCAATACTGTTTCCTTCAGCCATGCTCCACTGGATTAACACCAAAATTAGTAACACAAAGGCAATGAAAGTCAATAGTGTAGCCGTTCTGAATTAACTCCCTCTCACACCAACGAACAAACTTCTTCAACAAAATTAATAAGAGGGAGAAACACGGCAAGAAGGATATAAAACATTTTAAGCGCTTTCACATCACATATGCTTCTTCAGACCATGAATAAATCATACTGAAGCCACTTTAAATATACTTCATACTCTATTGAATAACTGTCAGTTAATTACATCTAATAAAAACAATCAAGTTAAAGGAACAATACAAACGTACATATCTACACAGTCTAAGAAATATATCTATGCTAGTCTACACAGTCTAAGAAATATATATATATGCCAGCCTAGTATTTCAAAATAGCATTTATATATAAGAATAGATAAAACAAAAAAATGAAACCATGCATAAAATGCAGAAAAAGGGGGAAAATACATAAACTAGATCTCATAACCATATTGTTTTTAAATAGGGCTTAATTGATGTCCTATCATTAAGTATGAATTTCAAGTTAAGGCAGATTGTAAAACAAGGAATTTAGTGTACTTGGCTGTCTGTTTAGTCTGTCCCTCTTTTTATGTTGGCATGACCACTCGTTCATTAAGAGAGAGGGTCAGTGAACATCTAATAGCCATTAGGAACAATGAACCAGATAGAAGTGCCCTAGCTAAACATGTTATCTGTGCAGGGGGAATGCATCATTTTCAATTTAAAGTTATTGAATGCATTTATCAAGATTTAAGGTTGGGAGACATGAAAAATAAACTGGAACTGAGACAGTTAAAATGGATTATTGAACTACAGGCCGAAAAACGACCAGGGCTTAATGATAGGACATCAATTAAACCCTATTTAAAAACAAGACGGTTATGAGATCCAGTTTATATATTTTCCTCCTTTTACTGCATTTTATGCATGGTTTTGTTTTTTGTTTTATCTATTCTTAAATACAAATACTATTTTGAAATACTAGGCTGGTATATATATATATATATATTTCTTAGACTGTGTAGACTGGCATAGATATATTTCTTAGACTGTGTAGATATGTATTTTTATGTTGTTCCTTTAACTCGATTGTTTTTATTAGATGTAATTAATTGATTGACAATTATTCAATAGAGTTGTTGTGTCTTTCGGCTTTTACCGGTTAGGGGTCGCCACAGCGGAACTCCAGTCTGCTAATGATTGGCAGTAGATTTTTACATGCCGAGTGGCCGGCCCTGACGCACAACCTTCAATGAAGGTACACCCATTCACGCATGTCTCCACACAGAAGACGCTCTAGCTGAGAATCGAACAGGACAACATCTTACTGTGAGGCAACAACGCTACCGCAGCACCACCACTATTAAATAGAGTATGAAGTATATTGAAAATGACTTCAGTTTAATTTATTCATGGTCTGAAGAAGCATCCGTGATGTGAAAGCGCTAACCATATTAAAATGTTTTATATCCTTCTTGCCGTGTTTCTCCCTCTTATTCATTTTGTTGTAGAGGTTTGTTCACTGGTGTGAGAGGGAGTTGATTCAGAGTGGCTATACTACTGACTTTCATTGAGTCTGGAATTTTGGCCGACTCTAATTGCAGTTCATTTAATTCTTCTCTAGCTTGACTATTTCAGGTCTGTGAATAAAAAATGCTCAACGTTCATCTTAGCAAAATCGGTGCAACTGTCTTTGGAACTTGGAAGGACTTTAACTTGTACACTGTTAACTGGGACCTCACTTGTCCAGAGAGAAGCCCTCAAACTGATGCAAACCATAAAATGCCTTGGGATCTGGCTTACTCCTTCTCTTACATTCTGAACTCATTTCATATCATCATTGCTCTCCATCAGCTCCCTTTTCACCCCTTTTTTCTACGTGAGATCAGGTTGCCTCATCAGCTGTTGCCATTTCCGTTGATTTAGTGGCACTCTCCTACTTTCTTCAACTGTCATGCCTGAATGTCACAGGTCTTCTCTTACACAACCCTACCTCTTGACTGGATGATGTCACTTCCTCTTGTATTCTTCTTCACCAAATCATATTCTGCTTTTCTGCACATGCTCAAACCACCACAACCTCTTCTCTTTGATGCTCTCTGCAACTGAGGATGCTTTGACCTTTGCTGTGATGTGCACTTTTCTTCATCTGTCATTAGTACACATCTCACCGCCCATCTCAGGCTCTTTATTTTCATCACCGCAGGTTTTCTCAGCTACTGTGTCTTCACTGCTGAGATTTCTGTGCCATACAAAAGCATTGGCTGAACACTGTTCTGTACACCTTACTTTTCAGCTTCTTTTGCATTCTTCTGTCATACGCCACTCTTGACGCCCAGTGCAACTTGTCTGTATTCCGGCTTTGATCTCTTCCTTCATACTTCCCTTCTTCTCGACCACCACTCCCAGATACATGAAGCTAATAACCTGTGGCACTACCTTCTCTTCTGCCCATTTTCATCTCCTGCTGCTTTTCCCCATTTACTAACAGAACAGCTGTCATGTCTCTACTAAGTTTCATTCCATATGCCTTCTTTTGTTTGCCCGCTAGTTCATTATCATTGGGTGACATTTCTGTTCAGTCTGCTTACAGTGTATCATCATTGATCTTTGCTCTCTGACTGGTTTCTAATGTAGTCCATCAGCAGCATGAACAGCAGTGGGCTCAGAGCTGAACCATGGTGCACACCCACAACCGCTGAGAACCCCTCTGTGAGACAGAACACTGTTAATACTTGTGTCACTGGGTCCTTCTACATAGATCGCCCTAATTCTAACAATGATTCTGAAACTTTGAACCAACACAGGACTGCCCAAATCAGCTGTCTTTGAACCCTACTATATGCTTTGTTTCACTTGTTAACCCACATGAGTGGACTGGACCAAGGAAGCAATAACCTAACTCAAATGCAGGCAAAACAGGACAGCATTCAATAGACATGCATCTCAGAAAAAAACTGAGAAAAAACAATAGAAAGTAACACAAAAACTATATGAAGTAACACCAAGCAATAACATAAAATGTGGAGCTATTTGTGATGTAAAAACATATCATGGTACAGTCAGCAATGGCAATATATAACACAAATATTGCAGTTAAAACTATACTTGACTTCAATACAATTATGAAGGTTACATGAAGACAGTAATCAATCTGAATAAAACATTTACATTATGAATGATATATGAAGACAGTAATTAATCTGAATAAAACATTTACATAGTGGATCTTTGATTCATATTTTAATGTTGAGGTGACCACTTATTGCCTGGGTTTATGTCCCACCATATAGCTTGTAACCTTATTAGTGATCCATTAACAAGTGCATGAATAAATGAAGACATTTTTTAGACCTTGTGTTACCTGGCATGCTGAACGAGAAACAATATAACTAAGTTTAGGTACACAATTACATTTTGCTCTACATTGTGCCTTAGTATTAGATATACATCTGCATAGATTTCTTTGATATTTACAGACTAACATACCTTTTGTGCAAACCAAGTTTCTGCTGTGCAGCAAATGTAGCAAAAATGTATCCGTCTTATGTAGTGGCTGGCACAATGGTTAAGGTGTTTACCTTACAGACACAAGGTGCAGGGTTTGATTCTCACAGGGGTAATGGGTCTATATCATAAGCACGAATGCTTAGGTTGTTGAATACGGCATGATCGACACCTAATGAGCAAACTGCAAGTACACTGAATGCTGGAAACTGTGAAATCCCGATTCGGCATAGCCGGCCCTTCTGCGGTGTAGCTCTGTAAGGTAAGTGTGCGATAGTTACGGACCTTAGGGTTAAGGTGAGAATTAAGTTATGTGCATAGATAGTAATGTATGTAAGGGTTAGAAGTGGGGTTTGGTTAAGTGCATGTGTGTGGATTATTTATTTTATTTGGGTATAGCTTATTAAGGTAAGTGTGCGATAGTTATGGACCTTAGGGTTAGGGTACAGGTTAAGGTAAGTGCATAGAAAGTAATGTATGTAAGGGTTAGTGTAGGTTTAGAAGTAGGGTTTAGGTTAGTGCATGCATGTGGTTTATTTATTTTGTTTGGATGGGTAGTATATAGCGAGCGGTGTAGTGGGAAGTGTGTTTTGTTTTCTTTAGTGGGTGGAACGGTCTTGGCCAAGTAAAAGTATTCTGTGATGTGTTTTTCTGCATTGTGAGGTTTCGTTGACTTGTGCAATCGCTGAATAGGTGTCAATCATGTTGTATTTGACAACCTAATCGTTCTCGTATATAATATAGACCAGGGGTAATTGGCTAGGCCCACAAGGGCAGTTAGCCTAGCACTAATTTATTCAAACCTCAAAATGGTCTCCTTTGAGTAAAAATAAAACCTGGACCCCCAGCTAAACCTGGAATATTCAGGAACTATTCTAAGGCTAACCTCCTGCTATTAAGTGAGAACCTGGCAAAATTTCAACTCTATGAGCCCTGAGAACACTGCTGCCTATGTAGAACTGTTCACAGAAACCCATACAAGCATGTTAATAGCTACATAGCGGCAGCTGTACCCACCAGGAAGAAGTATAGAACTAACTCAAAAAACAAGCCACCCTGGTGGAATCACAAAATCATTAGACTGTATAACAGAAGGAAGAAAATCATGGCTTCATGTTTCATGAGGGGAGAAAGACAACAGTCATGCCTCTGCACAAAGGTGGGCCATCTACAGACCCTGAACACTAAGACCAAAAAGTCTCACTAGTCTTATATGTAAAGCCATGGAAAGAATCATCATGGAAATGATCAACAGAGATATAATAAACCTCAAGACACTGGACCCAACCCAGTTTGGTTTCATCAAGGGCAGATCAAGTCTACTCAGCCTGGTGGACTTCTTTGGGAAGGTGACCAAAGCAATGGATGAGGGCAAAATCATTCACATTGCCTACCTTGACCTGGCTAAGCCATTTGACAAAATATTCCACTATATCACCCAGTGGATAGCTAATTGGCTCACAGGCAGGACCCAAGAAGTTAAAATTGGGGAGTTCACCTCTGCAAAGAGGCCAGTCACAAGTGGAGTCCCACAGGGATCAGTCCTTGGACTGCTCCTTTTTGTCATTTACCTCTCAGAAGTCAAGGCCAATGTCAGCGGTCTCTGGCTGACTAAATTTGCAGATGACTGCAAATTAGGATCTGTAATTGAATCTCACACTGACACAAATGTTCTCCAGGAGGGGCTGACACAGACACAACTGGTGTCAGAGCCGTGGACTAAAACTAAATGCCAAGAAATACATAATAGTATCCTTTGGGAAGTCATCCATCCCTGGTAACTGTCATATTGACAACACACCCTTAAGAGTTGACCCAGTAGTCAGAGATTTTGGGACAAGCATAGATAGCAGTCTAGCTTTTGACCATCACGTGTTCACAGTGGTGAGGAAATCATTCTATGTTGCACAATTTATAAATAAAGTTATGCCATCTAAGTCCAAGGAAGTCATTGTTCCACTGTATTCAGCATTCATCAGACCTATTACTGAGTGCAATGCTCCCTTTGGTATGTACCTAATCAGGCATATCCAACAACTGGAATGCCCACAGAGGTTACTCACTAAAAGAATGCAGGGTATAAGTAAAATGTCCTGTGCAGACCACATCAACTCCCTTTCTCTGTATTCTGTCTCCTCTACAGGCTGTTAAGGGGAGATCTATGCCTGGCATACAGTGCATTGTCAGACCCCACTCTGATGGACCTCCTGAATATCCACAAAACAAACAGCACCAGAATTTCCTGTTCTAAACACTTAAACCTTGCCTGTCATATAAATAGGACCTGCTGGAGAGATAGGTACATATCCCAGAGACCAGCCAGTCTATAGAACAGGCTCCCCATCCATGTCAAGCAGAGTTCCTCCCTAACCCACTTGAAGTGCAACTTGAACAATTGGATGGGAAACTGGAAATTCATCTCTGGTTTGGCACCTATGTGTCTAATGGACATGGGTAACCTGTAAATGTTTAATCCCCCAGGCCCCTGCTTACACTTATCAAGGATATCAGAACTTGTCAGAAATTTGGGATGCATGGCTAGGCTTAAAAAGTCCCTTGTGGTTGTTAGCTAAACACCTATGAACCTGTTAAGCTAGGGCACTTTATTATGTGCCATAGTGAATACCAAAACAAGAATATGTAACTGCAGAGTCTAAAAACATCAGTATATGGCATACCAATGCATGAAAAGTTATTTCAAATATGCAGTGCTTTTCTTTGGTTACCGAATACATTATAATGAATACTGACTCAGATATTAACAAAACAGATTGTATTTTTTGCAGTAAAAACTGTTTATTTACAGGCAGAAACACATGAGACAGTAAAATAGGTAGAATGCTCTGTCCCTCTTCAGGTCATCAGGGAGTATTAGATTTGCTTGGGTAATGAACTGTTCAGGTAAAGGAAAATCTACAAACATACAAACATTGATGAAATAAGAGGTAGGGGACAACAGAACACTTTCATCAAGATAACATGGTTGTAAAAATGAGGTTTGGGCAATTGTGGACCAAGTGTGGGTGGGTGGGTGAACATGCACAAAGGACAGAAGATTAATAAAAGACTATACAGAAGCAAAATAGACACTTGTTGTTGCTGTTTGTCTTTCGGCTTTTCCCGGTTAGGGTTCGCCACAGCGGAACTCCGGTCCGTTAATGATTGGCAATTGGTTTTAATGGTGTCGCGTTGCCAGCCCGATGCCCAACCTTCAACGAAGGCATGCCCATTCAATGCATGTCTTTCAAATGCCCACTCGACCATGGAGAGGACATGCAGACTCCACACAGAAGGCACTCCCAACCCAAGCTGAGAATCGAATAGGAGAACCTCTTGCTGTGAGGCAAAAACACTACCGCTGCACCACTGCGGAAGTAAGCAAAATAGACACTACTTAAAACTAAATGAAGGGATGCATTCCGTCTAAAGACGGCAGAAGGAATGTGACAAGTTTTGAATGGGAAATTGAATACAAAGAAAATGTTTTAACATCAGGATCTAAGGACACATGGTCAGGATGATGCATTTCCATAAGAAAAAGATACTTAATTTACATGAGACATAAATATATGAAATAGAAATGATGCCAAGCTATAACTTTGAAAAGAAGAATAACCAAACTAGACTTCAAATTAGCTGTAGTGAAACCCAAAGTCAGTAAAAAAATTTAAATTTTATATAAAGATATTGAGCATAATAGAAATTCATTTTATTCATGCATGAGATATGATAGGAGTAAAGGTATACAAATTGACAAATTGTGTGTAGATTCTAAAATTTCTCAGACACAACACATTATAGATGTATTTACAAAATCTTACGCAAAACAGCTTGACTCCACAAAGAAGGTGACAAATTGTGCTAGTAACTTCCAGGTAACATCATATACTGAAATTAAATTAGATTACATCAAAAATGAAGCATGCAAACTGGACCCAAACAAAGCAAGGGAGAAAGAATTAATAATGACCCAAGAAGACTTCAGCGTGAACTTACAGTACAATTATATCTGTTATTTACTAGATTATTAAGTACGGGGAGATTCCAAGACTGGAGATGTGCACTTGTTAAACTCTTAAGTGAAAAGGGAGAATGACAAAGTCAGTGTCATATAGATACACTAATTTACTTTCCTGTTGTGGAAAAATGATAAATTATTGTCAGAATTGAAAAACTGGGACTTGAAACCATACATCAGCTTGCATATGTTGAAAGTAGATTTATACACACTTGCAACATGATGTTGTACAATAGTATAGTAATGAAAAATGTGCTGTGATATAATTTATATAGACTTGACTTCAGCCTTTGATAGGGTCATGCGCAAAACACAGATCAATAAATTAGAACAACTAGGCACCAATGTGCTTTTGATAAGATGGATAGCTGCATGGCTTACAAATAGAAAATGCCAAGTATCATACAGCAATTGGACAGGTGAAATTCAAGGTTGCAGTCAGGGTGTCCCACAGTGCTCTGTCCTTGGTCCATACTTGTTTAGGTTGTATTTTACAGACCTATCTTTTTCATCTGAAGTGTTCTACAGTCTGTATGCAGGCAACGTGAAAATGAGTAACCTGATAACGTGTTACAGAGTAAATATGCAAAAGAACTCAACCAAATTGACCAGTTGGGCACGGAAACATATTTTGATAAATACATTAAAAGCTAAACATATGAAATTTAAGAGACATAGACTAAGGGTATTTAATACAGCACATTGTAATTTAAATTGTAGATTCATTTATGGACCTGGACATATGGGTAGATCCGGCTTTGAGTTTTTCTGATTATATCAACGAACGTGTTAATAATAGTTGCAAAACTAGAGGCCATATAAAATTATTTATAAAGTCTAGAAAATCAGAAATGATGAAATCATTAATTTTCTTCATATTGGCCCCTGCTGCAGTAGCATTACCAATATTGGTTATATCTTGCCAAAGCTATAACGGCTGGCCAGCTTCCAAAACTTCAGGGCACCTTCCACATGTCCAAACTGTCAAGCAGCTCAAGCTGAGCTGAATAAAAGACAAATTTGGTCATGAAACCCTTCAGAGCTTTACTGCTGCTGAAGAGAACACTTCTCTGAGGTTTTTGAGGATTGACAGTTGACTTGTGTTTTATTCTGCTGGACAGATAATTTCTCTTTGAAGAAAAAAAACTTCCATTTTCTCATTTTTACCAATGTTTTATTGCTTTCCTCTTCAGGAATGCTATTTTAAAGCTAGGACTGTTTTGTTTTAACTGATTGTCTTGAGACAGCAACCTACTTTTAAACAGAGCACTCGTTTCTGTCAGTTTGAAATTAGTGTCATCTATTTTCTGTGGAGAAATTATATTTATGTTAAGGTTGAGGGGCTGGCCATAGTGTTTGCAGGTGCTTTTTACTGTGTTTTTTTCTGTCAAAAAAGTAACTTTTGTGGACTGGTAGTTTTACTGGCATTGTTGCTTGATTTTCCACAGGTTAACAGCACTATTTATGGCTTGACCATGGAACAGATTGTCACTCCCAAGGTCTGCCCTTCTTCCTGCCCCAAAGAGAAAAAGTTGAGCAAACAACCTTTGCCATCACAGCAGGTTAGCAATTTGCCTCGGCCACAGGTAGGTGACTCTGCTGTGGCCATTTGTTGTACCTCAGATCACTCATCTTTTACCCCAGATCCCTCTGGTGTAGCACCTACAACCACTGTGGACCTGGGCTTAGCCATCTCCTCTGCAGCTGTCAGGGTCTCATCAGTGGGCAAGGGAGAACCACACTTGTCTGTCCTGGGAGAGAGAACAGGGAAGTTTTCCCTGTTGTATCAGAATGCTGTGCCCATCCCTAGGGAAGCATCAGCTACCATTAGTGACAAGGGCAGCCCCATTTTTCCTGCCAAAAAGAAACAGGAAAAAGAAGCATGTATCTGCTCCTCCTCAAATTTCTTGGGCTAGGAGTAGTTTACTGGGACTGGTTCAGGGTTTGATTCAGGCTATTGATCCTTCTTGTAGAGTATTTTCCAGTAAAAGAAAAAAGAATACTGCCTTTCCAGAAGAGATTCAAGATTCTATATCTGCATAGGAAGATGAGGGCATGGATTCATGGTTTTGTCCTCAAATTTCTGATTCAGACTTAGAGGACAGCCTTCTTTCTGATTCTTCCTGTGGGGGGAATCTCTTTTTCTGAGACTATTGCTAGAATGCCCCAGTGTTTTAGCCACAGTTTGATCTCAAATATTTTTGTCAATTATTTTGTCCTTTTTCCAGACAATTTTTATATTTTTCCTATATTGTAAGTAATCTAGGGTTTATCCCATAACGTCTCTTTATTTTTCTGAGTAAAAATTAAATTCCATACATCCATAATCATCTCATTAGTTTCCAAGTGCTTCATGCTTGTAAAAGGAATCATCCATTTCCCCTATCTTATTTAAGTTCCCTTTCTTGTTTCTATCATTTAATATGTGGGCCAGGGGCGGCTCGTGGCATCAGGCTGCCGGACTGCAGTCCCCTCAGCTAGACAGCTGAGTTGTTTATTTAGTTTTTTTATGTTAAAAAAATAAAATAAAATCTGATTTTGTACTGTGAAATACTTAAATTTCAAGTCCGCGACTCGAAATTACGCGCATGCGCATTGCGTGCTTCAAACGCAACAGCGTTTTTTTTTTTTTCTAAATTCTTGCTGGGTTGCTGCAATGTTTACATTTCAGCCTGGAGAAGCAAAGAAGGCATCATTCTGATGCCCAGAACTTCCCAGAAATCTATGCGGTTGACTCACAAACCGCATAGATATGGAAGGGGCTCGGACTGCGACGTCCGCAGGCACGTCATGACGTGCTTGCTGGGCAAATGCTGCTGATTGGTTCTCGCTCTCTTCCCGGGCTTTATATGCTGGGAAAAGAGCGAGAATCATTCAGTCGGTTTTCGGCATTGGAATTGGACCATTGATCTTTTTTTTCCCTTGTCTGTTTATAAAACTTAAAACATTTTTTTTTTGGCTCAAGACAGTATAGTTTAGTTACAAGAAAATTATTTTATTTTATTAGACGACTAGTCCGTCTGTGGTGGACCGTGGAACCGTGGATTTATTGCTGCTAGTGCCAGTGGAATCAGGAATCAACGACAACAGGTGAGTTAATTTTATATTTTTACATATTATTGCATTAAAAACTATATTTAGGAGATCTGTGAGGAGTTATGGTTTCTGCCATACTGTTAAGTTAATGTTTTAGAGTTATTAGTTGCATCGTCTATAAAAGTATGTAACTCCTGTCTGGAATTGCAAGTCAGAGATAGAAATTTAAATATATCTTTAACTACTGGTAGTGACAGGACTAAATGAGATGATTGAATTAATATATGTGCTATCTGTTTTACACTTTTAGTTTGTATTTCTTTGTGCAACTGAAAGGCTGCTTATATATTTAATTTTACAAAGTATGTTGCTTCATTTTATTCTTTGCAAATAAGAATGTTTTCATTTATTTTAATGCTTATGGTTGATGGCTTATTTATTAGCTTAAGGGTATCTGTTTTAACTGGTATAATTTCATCTGTAGGCTTCTGCCTTTTAAAGACTTACTATTCAAGCTATTAATACCATAAAAATATGTAATGGTTAGTTTATTTCAGGAGTAAACATTGTGTGAACAGTAAAAATACAAATAGTAATGTTTTCAGTAAGACATTTTCTTTGCAGTGATAATAGTGAATTCATAGCCTTCCGAAGTACTATAATATATTATAATGTACACAAACCCCAAATTATATTTTTTGTTAAACTTTCACAAATTGTCATATCTTGAAAACTGTATTACTCTGACATATATTGTCAGAAGGTTTTGTTAGCCAGACATAAGCTGTCATAAGACAATGAGAAATTCTTCTAAGAGTGCATGACTATTGTGATATTTACATAAATATAAAACATATGCCTAATTGTATAATTTGCAATATAAATAGCACTGACTATCACTAAAGATGTGCAACAAAGTACAAATATCAAATATGTTTTTTGTCAAGAATTTCTATTGTTTCATCTGATGTCTTGTAACAGCTTGCAAGTCAGTCGGTTTTTGAAATATTAAATAAATATGGCAATTTTGTTTATTTTCATAATTACTAACAAACAACTAATGTTTCAGGTATAATGTGATATAAATGGACACTGACAATGAATTTTCCTGTCTCTTTTAATAACATTTCACACAATGCCCCTCAATAACAGACAGGGCTCTCAGTTATGAAAATATGAACCTAACTATAAAAATATGAATGGGACAGATTAATTTATTAATTTCTCTGCTTAGGGCATCCTAGATTAACAGTCTTAACATCATTTTCTTAATAACTCTTTGCACTTTCTAATACTGCCTATTATTAGCTGATAAGTCACTTGGATAGAGAAGCCAAGCTCAAAAAAGTCAGAATGCCAAAAGGAGCTATGGGTGTGAACTGTAAGTATACAAAAAAATGTTATAGGCTTGAGTAAATTAAAAGGATAATACAGTTTCACTATTTGTAATGTAACACTTTTCAGACATAATTTTTCATTTAAACAATAAAGGTGCTCAACATTTAAACTAAACTGACAAAGTAATTTCATGTACTCAAAAACTGTATTAGGGTCACCACCTCTTGGATATGATCTAACCACATCAGTTACTGTCATACATTTGCATAACTCTTACAGCTTTAAATTCTTAATCCATTTTGTTCTGAAAAAGTCTAATTTTGTTACATTTGAGATGAAAACATTCAGCTTTTTTAATAAACAATTGCTCATACTCAAGTTGTTCTTTTTTATTTTTAACTATTCAGTCACAAAGCTACAAAATAGGCTTCAGCAAATGGATAACATTTTTCCATATTCCAGTTCTGATCTGAGTATTTTCACATGGTTGATACTTTATCAACCACTTAAACAGTTTGAATAAGTGGTATAATTGGTCTACTGTATGATTGTTTAATCAGTATATTGTAATCTGTATAATCTGTATAATCCCTTTCATGCAGTTAATGCACCGCAATAATTAATAATATTTAAGGGGGGGGGGGTACTTCATCAATCACTTAAACAGTTTGAATAAGTGGTATAATTGGTCTACTGTATGATTGTTTAATCAGTATATTGTAATCTGTATAATCCCTTTCATGTAGTTAATGCACCACAATAATTAATAATATTTAAGGGGTTTCAGTATGTGACATATTTATTCAGATATATACTTGTACTTTATAGTTCACTTCAAACACAATATTAACATTTTTATATGACTGATACTTCACTAAGTACTATACCATCGCAACAGTTTCAGTGAATGTTATTTCAAAAATTATTGAATACAGTTGTGCATTAATATTGCTACTGCTTCTATCTCCTGAGTTAAAATAATTGCTTGCCATACACCTGTGTCAAAATGTATCTGTTTAAAAATAATGCAGGGTAAATAGTCTAGCAGACTTGAACACTTTATTGATATCTCTACTGCATAATTCATGCATACCTCTCAAACCATTTCATTCCTCGGACTGCACAAATAAGCAATAATCTTTTCTTCACCCGATCCACATTCTCTTCCCAATCATTCTCTTTTTCTCCATTAGTATCAATGTCTCTCAATCTAACCATCAGTACCACTTCTTTCCTGACTTGTAACTTTGCTGATCACAGTGGCAATTCCTTTAATTTTGCCAGCTGTTCATTAGGATTTTCAAAATTAACACACCATCAGTCATTTCAAAGTAGCATTGTATTAAACTTTGTTTACACTCTTCCACAAACTGTGGACATTATTTCACTGTCTCCTAGAAATAATCATACTCCGCTTACGTAGGTCACTCAAACACTGATAACCTTTTACGAAGCTTCCACAGTTCCTTAGAGGTACTTGTTCTTTCTTATAACACCTTAAGAGCTCAGTAATTATAGGGACAGGTTACCTGTTTTTATTGACAAGTGCTTTAGTATTACAATCCCCAGTGAATCATCTGCAAAACCTATTAGCTTGCCATCCTGTTTATCATATCACACCATGTCTTATTTACCAGAATCCCACACAATACCAGATGTTACCTTTTTGGCTTATTGTTCATTTTAGTCAGTTTTTATTCTGCCTACTCAGTTTGCTTTACCATCTCTGCTGCCTTTTCCTGAATCTCAAGCATTTCACATTTAGCATTTAGCAGGTCCTGTGACCACTTGTTGGTCATGTTAAAGCTCTGCATTGCCCACTCTAGCCACTTTCAAACATTTCAAATATGCAGCAACCAATCATGTTTCCAATCTACTTGACATCTCCAAAACATTTAACTCTGTCAGTTTTCTTGGATTTTAGGTGAACACAGAACAGTATTTCAGTCTTACTCTGACTCATGACTTACTCCATCATCTTGCTCAGTCTGCACACTCCCATTTGTTTCATTGAACACATTTACTCTTATAGCCACCCAAAAGTACATTGAATGAGCTACTTTCCTTTTAAAGTTAGCAGTTTTAATTACTGAACTTATGGAGCGACCTGAGGAGGTAGCCACCTTCTCCAGGAGTGACAATCTTCACCTTAGTGGCTTAGTCCCTTTTTCTTAACAAGTTAATTGATTACCTTTTCCTCAAAGCTGTCAAAAGGAATATTTTGCACTGGCTTTCGAACCAGATGACTCAGAGTTTGTATGTCTATCACCATCACAACCTGTTACTAAGTATATTTCTTATGTAGCTCATTTGCTTTTTTTCCCTGTTTTGGTACCCCAAAGCTGACTATCACCTGCCTCCATTCTTCTCCTCATCCACCAGCTCTACCAGACCTGCCTTAGCCTTCCTCATGCTAATCCCAACCCACATCTGAGGCCAGTGAAGAGACCGATGACCCTAGGACAGTATCAACCTGCCGTTAGGGAGTGTTTTCTACTTATTCCCCATTTCTGCACATAATATGCAACACCCTAAAGTAGGGACATGCAATGTGCTTCATTGCTGAACTACCAGTCACTGTCACAAAAGGCTGACATCAGCAGGGCACTCTGTCCACCTTCAGAGAGCACCTAATCAGAGTTGTTTTCCTAATCTCCTCCAGGGAAATTGAGCAATGCTACTGTGCCCATGTGTGCATCCACCTCCTGTACACCCCAGAATGGACATGCCCATTTTCCGTGCCTCCACCATTAAGTGCCCAACTTGCTATTCAGCCTTAAGTAACCTGGGCAGTAGTCAGAACTTTATCCCTCTACATCAATAAATTAGGGTTAATGTAACTTATTTTCCTTATGTTGTGTCTGTTCAGCTGATGAGCTATTCTTTTGGCTCTGTTACTCTCCAGACCTGCTAAATACAGTATATGTCCTTCACTGTAGTCTCATTACTCCATCATCTCCTCAGCATTCTCAGTGTTTTGTATAGAAACAATTCCTCCAGTGCACATAATGATGTTTTCATACGTGGACTCAGCAGGTAATAGCAGGTGCATTTGTGACCTCAGTTTGGCACTCCAGCTACCTACTACTGCAGCTTTAAGGCTGGACTCAGAATAGTAACGAAGTAAAATAAGAGCCTGATAAGCTAAATGGATTTTACACAACAGGTGGAATACTTTGGCAGCCAGCTGTAATGGTTACAAGTGGCCATTATATAATCACGGGCATACCTAGCAAAGTTCCAGTGCTGCCTGCATTCCTCGGTGTTACCTTATAACCTAGTCTTGATATTGTCAGGTAAAAAGTATAAAGGAGTTAAAAATTAAAGATATCAGGATCCAAAAACATAGACAAAGAGGTTTCATGGCTCCTGAGAAGGGAAATGTACAGTTTATTTTTTCAGATTTACAGAATATCTTAAATTAGCTGTGCAGGTTTTAAATATTTGAACTCCAAAACATGGCAGACCACTGAATGCCACTTTAACAACAAGTGAGTACCTTGCAAATAGAGATGAAATTATTCATAATCAGATCATTCTTTTGGTGGCACAATCTCTCCATAACACCATTCAAGTTGTTTGCCTCATGTAGCCTCAGACTTCATATAAATGATGCCATGTCATCATATCTTAACACAAATAACCCTGACATAATATCTGAACACTTTAATATCATGCTGCTGTCCCTAGGAGGGCTTCTCTACAGTTGGTTGAGGTGGAATTCCCCAAGCTTCTTTGCTCCTCAGAAAAATAAAATCTACAGAAAGAATGGTGGTCACTTTTTTGCATAGCAAATCATTGTTGGTGTGATTTCTAATTGTGTGCCAAACATGATTCACTTCTTGGAGATATTCCACCCTTCTTTGTGTCAGTGTGACTACGAAGTTGGTATATATGTAACATCTAGAGTGTGTGTGTGTGGGGGGGAGGCCTGCCCCCTCATTGAGGATGCAGGGGTAGGGGTTTGCTCTCTTTCAAAAAATGTTGGAAGTTTAATTTTTCACCCTTCTGTGATTTGGACATTATATTTTTGGTACTGTTGATCATCTCCTTTCTAGAAGTCAAGTGAGTCATAGTACAGCCACCTAGGAGACTTTAAGGACATGTGCCAGTCCTCTGAATTCCAACTTATCAACAGGTGATTTGGCAAAAAATAAACTTCCTCGTTTTTAAAACAGCATAATGTTCTGTGTGGGTGTCCTTGTCTGCAGAGCAGTTATTTTTAAATTCACATGTAGCATTGCCTCACATAAGTTTGTATTTATTTTGCTTTCCCTTTATTTTCTATGGGAAAGCAAGTGATTTGTTTGTTTGTTTCAAATGTTGGGGTATAGAATGCAAGTGATTTGTTTGTTTGTTTCAAATGTTGGGGTATAGAATGCAATATTACCTTTGTCAAAATAATTAAACTGCATGTAGGGTAATTGAACAACTACATTGATGCAAAGAGCAATTCTCATGTTCAGCCTTTGAATCACATCTCAGCTATCTCTTAAAATAAAGCATAAATATTAGCATTAGTAAAATTTGCTTCCTGAATGTTTTAGTCTGTAGACATTTCAGGATATGACTGCTGCATTATCATGCCTGTTCGTGCAGCATTTCCTTCACTGTAACTTAATCTATTTCCTCTCAAGGGGAAAGGTTATCCTTTTCCATTTGTCATTGTTGTAGCTACTGTAGAACATCCTAAAAGCATGTAACAATCTGTACTGTACTTGTCTAATTATCTGACCTGACATTAAGTCCTAGTGTAAATTGTGGTAGGCTGTTTACACTGGCTATTTACAAAAGTAAAAACAAAAAAAAAAGTTATATTCCTTTGCTTAGCCATTTCCTGAAAGTTGCTCTGTTTGATTAGCTGTAAAACTGCAAAGGTAATGTTACTAAAATGTATAACATCTAATTCAATAAGTATGCAAAAAGCAAATTATGTGAGTGAACAGTTGTTTACAAAGATGAAATTATATGTAGTCTGTACAGCATGCATGTGTTCCTTTCCAGAAATGCAGGACAAATGTTTTGATATCAGTTTAGCTACATCTATGCATCAGAGTGCAGGTTAGTTTAATTACAGAAACCTGGATGAAGGTAGCTTATTTTGTTACGTGTGTCTGTCTGCTTTCTGACTTACCAGTTTATTTATGTGCCTGTGTTCAGTCAGTCTGAATTACTTACTTGTGCCACTTCGAGTTTACATGCACTGAAGTTTAATTTCTGTATATGTTTTTTTAAATGTTCTGTTATACTTGTATATCCACACGCGCACACACACACACACACACACACACACACACACACACACACACACACACACACACACACATATGTGACTATGCTGCATTACGTGTTCAGGGATGAAGTTGATTCTGGATGATATCAGGTAGTACTTGAAGGAATATTTTATGACATTCTTGAACTGGACTATTGGAAAACAACATGGGGAATAAAGACTTGATCTGTATCGCACTCGCACATGTGTATACACAGAAACACTAGCAAACACACATGCATGTGTTATGTTTATATGCGTTTTGTGTGCGGAAATGTTTGGGAGATGAATGGAAATGATAATATGAGAGCAATAGTTGGGTGAGACCCCCACAACCAGAAAGTGAAGGGTAGGGAGAAGTTTGTACTCTGAAGGCAAGCTCAGACCAAGATGATAGTAAAGAAAGAAACAGCAACAGAAAAACCCTTCAGAGCTCTCAAAAAGGTCTTAACTTACCAGAACCCCAAAATCAAGAGCAGATACTAAAATGGTTGTACCAAGATAAAGCACAGGTCACACACATGGACTATGGAGGCAAACGCAGATGACATTTCTTTTAGTACTCGGTACTACCAATACTTCATTTTCATCACTATTAATGTTGTTTTTTATGTATGTCCTCATCCACTGACTGGGGACAGTTGTTTATTTTTATTTATATTTTCTTTATTCTGGAGTATAGCCACTTTTTATGTTCAGAATTACTTGTATAGCTAGAATTTCTAAAGGGTGATATTTCTTAGCTGATTTTACATGAGGCCCTTTGGCTACAGCGTACAATTCTTCTAAATTGTCTTGAAATTGTACTTTTTACAATTTTGAGCTATTAGTTCACCCTGCCAGAAATTGTTTTAAGTTTCTGGATCACTAACTTTGAAGATTGTCTCTCTTGGCTCTTGTCTATAATAATCTGAAGAAGTCATTTGTTTTGGAAGATTTAAGGCTAAGAAGCAGTTGTAAAGATCTTTTTACTTAAGTGGGTTTGGGAATTTTTATGCTTTCTTCTTTTAACAGTACCTTTTTGTTTTAAAAGTTGTGTTTTTTCCCATTTCCTTCTGTCTTTGATTATCTTTTTTTATTATTTTGTTTAAGCATTTTAGGATAGATTGCGTTTATTTTAGTGTAACAGTTTTTGGAATATAATACTGTCTTGTCTTTAGTGTGGCCGCTGTTTTACTTTAAATGATTACAGAGAAAACAATCTGCTTTCAGTAATGTATTTCTTATGTGCTTGCATTTCACCAAAGGCACATTTCTTGTAGTCAGATTGATGTCACCTTTTCATTTCAATCAATATTTACATTTCCTCTCTTAAAAATTTACTATGTTCTGCAAGTATTAGATGGGTATTTTATTCTCTCACTTATACGTATGAAGCCTTTTATATGTTTCATGTTATGTTTATGTTTACAAAATGAGTGAAAAAGATGTACTAAAGTGTAACATGGCTGCCTGCTATTTTAGTATTGTTATGCCTTTTAAAGGGGCTAGTGAGTCTGTTAAAAGTATATTAGATTTGGACTATATGGACTTGACCTGCATTTCAGCTGTCATGTGGGTTTTGCACCATTTCTGATATTTTGTTCTCTTGGTGTATGTTGCCATAATTTGGGAGTTAAGCAGAGAACCTGATGTTGCCATACTGTGGTTAGGTGATGGTTCTCCAATAAAACTTGACCAACAGCAGGGTACAAATTAATGAGGAAGGATCCAGAAGATGTCACAGCAAAGTGGTAAAATGACAGGCTCCTTCATTTCTTTTCTTTATATCTGAAAACTCCACAGATTCTAGAAGGCTGCACTGGTCATGCAGGAACTTTATGCTTTCTTATGCAGTGCTCTATATGACTGAGTTTAGTTATCACTAGTCCTCTTAGAGAAGCTGAGGTGACTGTCATTCTCTAGCATGCTAGATAATGGTATAGCATAGTGTTATAGGTTCATAGGTGAATACAAGGCTAATTGCCCTGAAGGGTCAGTTTAAGCCTGGCCAATAACCTGTCGTCAGAATCAAACCCTGTACCTTGTGTCTATGAGGTGAAGACTTTAACCTTTATGGCAAACTCACCCAGAATAAGTATCTGTCCCAGATGGGTTTTCAGTGACGCACTAGATAAGATACCAAGGATCGGGTCGTTGTCTCCTTTAGTAGTAATTTGGTTCGATTGGATATTCCAACAGTGTCCCTTAGAAGAACTGAAGATTTGCTAGGGGCGATGTCAGACTGTCAGAACCTCTTCATCTTTCACCCAGCAAGTGACTAATGAGTTCCATCAGGAATTTTCACAATTGTTTCATTAACAAAGTATCCACTTACCCAAAGAAGCTAGTTTTTGTGGAATTTAGTGCTTGGGTTCATGAATAACCATCTGAAACATATGTTTATCTTTTTAAACTTTTCACAGGGTTAGGCTTTGTTTTGGGGTATAACAGTTTACTATCACCACTAATACTCAGTACAGTAGAAACACATTTGATCTGGTATTTTAGTACAGCAGAAACACATTTGATCTAGTATCAGCCTTTGGATTGGAGTGAACACACTTGAAATGGAAACCACAGAGATTTTATTTGTCCTGGTAGACTCTGATTGCATGTTAGCAACAAAACAGATTTAGTACTTTGGCCTTACTAGCTGCATCTGATATTGTGAACCATAATATCTTGATAATGCTTATAGCACTTTGAGAGTAGAGCACATTCCAACTTTGAGCTGGACTGAAAATAATTATATTCCACCATAAAAACTCAAGGAGTCATTGTGTGGCTACATTAAGTTGGACAGCCTTTTTTGAATGTTATAGTACTGAGGCTTAAAATAGTAAAACGGACTGGAATATGATTGCCAGATCTAAAGCAGAGGGTGTTTGTTACATGGGAAATGTTAAGAAAAAAAATCAGTAAACAGTGGATTTCCATGAAGCTTATTGTCTAATCTGGTCCAATTTAATGTATTTGGCTGAGGAAGAGTGCTGTTTTTTTGAGGATTGTTGTATGCTGGTAAAAGGACTGAGGAAGGAAAGTAATTATGAGTGCACGGATTGATCTCCAGAGAAGTCTATTGTAGGCTGCATTAAGGGAAACAGATGAGAACTGTAACTTTATGTGAAAGACTACAAGGTTATATACTTTCTCCACAAAGCATATACTCAGTGATGAGCATAGAAATTACAGGACATAGATTACATTTTGTAGTAATAATCACCAGTAGTAAAATTAGCCATTAAGGGGCCATCATTATTTTATTATTGTTAATAAGAATAGGAACCCTGGGAAGTATATTTCATAGCATTATCAGTCAAGAAATGCAACACAAAATATATCTATTTTAGATAAATGAGGCTCTGGGTGGAGAAGAAAAAAAAAAGCATTTTTGCTGAGGTAAATTGGACTGATGTTGATGACATCAAGTGTTTTAGCATGTTTACAGAGTGACATTCAGTATTTTGTGCTACAGCCAGGTTAAAACTTAGATTGTTAATGATGGTCTTTCTGCATTTGGTCTTTGGCATTGAGAAGTTAGTAGTGTTGTCTCTGGACTGCTGTGCATTAAATGAAAAGCCCATTAGCTACTCTTTCTCCTGTCATGTTCATTTTGTGCTCCATATATTTGCTGCATTTTGTTTTATGCTTATTATATCATAGGAGGTTAGTATGCTAAGTTAAGTTCACTGACAGGTGTTTTTGAGTTTCAGATTTCATACCCAAGTCATACTGATGCAAGACCTACTGAACTTTCTAAGTTTGTAAGAGCAGCATTTAAAAATTGTCTGTATTTTGACCTTTGTCCTATTTTTATTTATGGCCTTATCCAGATTTCTTGCTCTGAGGTTGAGTATATGAAATGTGTCATGGGCTCGGGGCCATCAGCCAGAGACGTTTCAAATTGTGACATACTTGTACCCCCACTCCCCCATGTAGTGACTTTAGATGTGTCCAGGTTTAGAGTATCCCTCCAAGGTAGATGTGTCCAGGCAAGGAGCACTTAAAGAGTATCCAAGGTAGACACAAGTAGTCATGGCTTTTAATCTGTCCTTTTGCAGAATGTTCTGGTTTTCTGTCATTTTTATACTGTTTTTTGTGTATTCAGAAAATGCATTTTGTTGGCTACTTGTCTTTTTATACTTTATTTTGACTGGCATTCCACTCCAGTAATGTATTTAAAAGTAATTTATTTTTTTGATTCATCACAGCCTTTGCTTCCCATCCAGATATTAAGCAAGCTGTCATGTAGCCAAGGCATTGAAATATTGTTTTCTTTACCACTTCATTTTTGTTTTGATTGGACTCTCATAGTGATAGCTTGTTGGCAAACAGGGAAGCAGTGTATTTAAAATACCAGCTTTTCTGGTTTTGAGCATAGTGAAAGAATGCTAGCAAATGTACTTTTTCTTGTAAGAATAAATGTTTACACACTTTGCAGTCTTGGTTTCTGCACCTAAAGTAGCTTAATGCCAGGTAACTTGTGTGTACACACACACACACACACACACACACACACACATATATATATATATATATATATATATATATATATATATATATATATATATATATATATATATAATTTTTTTTTATTTTGAAAGTATTTTAAGCTAATGTCTTGGAAATGAACACATTTTAATGATTGACTAATGCAATGGATTAATACACTCCAGTGAATCATACTGGCTTCAGGCTACACCTGGCAAAACAATACTGTCTGAGGTAGTTAAACATTCATTTGGCCCTCCCCCAAGACCCACTTCAGATTGCACCAACTTTACAGAAAGGATGCAGATTAATTATACACAAGAGATAAGTAATTATACAGTGTGGAGAGACTCTTAACTTAAGAGCAGAATAACCCTTATTAGATTCTGGAAGATCAGAAGGCTAGGAATTCTATTCCCTCCCCAAAAATAGCAGCACATAGTAAATGGCTTTAAGTTATAAAATTTTCACACTCTTAAATGAAGTTGGAGACTGAGTGTCTACAGGCTGAATAGATTGGTAGTTACAACATGCAGAAAATGCTGACTTTTATGGGTTTATGGCAGTCCAGGTGTTTACCCTGCCCTGAGGCCCTGAGGATTAATGTTTCATGCGTTTGTTTTAGTGTACTTGTGATCATATTCAGTGGTTAACTTGGCAACAGCAAGCAGTCCAGTGACACATTTATCTAAGTTAGCTGATGTGCTTCCCTCTTAACAAACTTGCACTGCAGTGTTATATTTTTCTTTGTTGTACTCTTAACATTTTCCCAGAACAAGACGTCTGAGTGTAAATTATTTTTAGGGGGTGGGTCATTAGCACTACTACTACTGCACTTCTATATTGTCTGAGAGTAGCTATAATTATAAGAAAATGAAAAACATAACATAACATTTTCAATTAGGGTAGAATGCTTGCATTAGAATAATCTAAAAATAAGCAGGCAGTGTACTACACATGCCTTGTGTTTTAAATCGGTATATGTGGTACTTGAATACTTCAGAATCAGTACATGTGAAATGGAAATGTGTATTGGTCTGGGACTGGTACTCTGTATGCATCCTCCTTTTCTGGAAAATAAAATTAAAAGATATTGTGCATACAAATAAGGAAACAACTGCATGTGAAGCTTGTACAGGACTATGGTGGTTACATAACATAATATAGTATGATCATTTTTGGCCATTTTTTGTAGTCTTTCTTTCGGGAGGTTGGGGCATTTTAGATCATTTTTGTCAGAAATAGCCTGGGGGGGGTCTCTGAAATGAAATGGCCTGTAGTTTACAGACACACCAGCAAATAAAGTAAGATTATGTGCAAGTTCTTGGCTATTGTGATGTGAAAGAAATGCAACCATGGTGATTTATTTCGCTTAAAGAATGTAGGCTGAAAGCAGTTTCTCTGGGTAGGGAGTTGGGCTGGGGGCAATGCTTGTGTGAACAGCTGCAGTTCTGTCTACATTTTCAACAGTAATGTCGATTTCGCTCAAATAAGATCGACCAGAAGCTGAAGCTCTAAAATCTGAGTGGTTTGTATGTATGTGGTGGGGGGGGGGGTGTCAAGGAATTTTTGTTAAACCATGTTTTATTGTAGAAAGTCTGGTAAGTAAAATTAATTTTAAAATTAAATGTATACTTGGCTGATGCACACAAGCTGTGATAGTGAGTCTGTCAGCAAAATGAAAGTATGCAATGCAGCTGTTAGTATTTGTACTTTAATCCTGACCAGTAAAAAGCAGCTACTTCATTAGGTAATGGGGGGGGTGTTTGTGAATTCATTGAGGTGACTGCCCTTGTTTACTGTCAGTTATGGCTTTGCAAGATGACTGTTTGGGTAAAGTCTGCTGTTGGGAAAGCCTGTAACTACCATTTCTGTGCAATGGACTAAATTAATGCAGCCATTTGCAGTTCATTACTGTTTTGCTTTCTGATTTCAGATGTTTGAGCCAGGTACTTTTGGTAGGCTGTTGGGATGGGGGACTTTCTTGTCGCCAGTGTTGGAATGAAATAACCATTTAGTGTTGTAATTCTGGCTTTGCAATGAGGGAGTAAGCAATATGCATACAGGCTGTGGGACTACAGTCTCTGTGCAGCAGATATATGTTAATGCTGGAAGGATCAATGCAGAAAGTATAGTGGAGGCAATGGAATGACTGCCCCTGTTAGTCCTGCAACTAACTGTAAGCTGTGACAGTGTGTGCATCACAAATGCATTAATAGTCTTTAATCCTGGCAAGGCCAAGCCAGATAGTTGGTAGATCATGGCTGTGGCACTGTCAATGAATGTCAATGAAATGAGTGCTGTTTCTGAAGCTGTAAATCATTACATGTATACAACAGTGGCACTTAAATCATTTCTGCAATATCTTCATTTCAGAGTTGCAACAACTCGACTACAATAACCAGAATGAGTGAACAGAGTGAGCAGAGTGTTACAGTGGCCTATCTGAAATCTATTAATTTTAAAGAGTTGACTCTTAATGAGAAGTTAACAATCAAGAGGACTGGAAGACCCACACCTGATTTGAAGATAGAGTCTGCAGGTACAAGTAGGTCAAGAACATACACATGCAGATTCAACAGGTCAGTGTATGACAAACACACCTGGATCTGTGGTTGTGAGGAAACAAACAGCTTGTACTGCTTCCCATGTTTGTTATTTGGTGGAGAGGAAGCCCGGACATCAAAGGATATGGATGACCTGAAGAGACTGGAAGAAAAGTCCAGAAGGCATGAAGTGTCTGCTAAACATCTAGACAACGAAATGAGTCTAGCAGTGTTGGGAACTGTGGATATCAGGTCTCAGTTAAGTAGTGGATACCAGTTATCAGTAGAAAGACACAACAAGAAAGTGGATGACAACCGTCATGTTCTGTCTATTTTAATAGAATGCATGAAGACGTGTGGTGCACAAGAACTAGCTTTCAGAGGTCATGATGAGTCTGAAGAGTCAAGGAATCCAGGAAACTTCCGGGCAATAGTAGAATTAGTCAACCAGTTTGATAAGAAGTTGTCAGACCACATGACAGCTTCAACTGTTTTCAAAGGAACATCAAATACTATTCATAATGAACTCCTGGACTGCATGCTAACAGTATGCAGAGAAGAAATAAAAAAAAGAGATTCGTACTGCAAAATTTATAGCGGTAATTGCAGATGAAACCACTGATTTTGCTGCGACGTGGCAAATAGCTATTGTGTTCCGTTACATTGTCAATGGACAGGTGGTGGAATGTTTTTGGGGATACTTTACACCACTTGGACAGACAGCACAACATATTGCTGTTGTGATAGAACAACAGTTGAAGGAAGTAGTGGGAGACCAGCATGAAAAAGTGATTGCTCAGAGTTATGATGGTGCATCGGTTATGAGTGGTATTCAGCATGGGGTCCAGGCCATCATAAGAGAAAAGTTTAAATATGCCTACTATGTACACTGCTATGCCCACCAACTTAATCTGGTAATGCAAAGAGCCGCACAACAGAACACTGAAGCAAGGATATTTTTTTCCACACTTGGTGGAATTCCAGCCTTTTTCAGTCGTTCAGCTCAAAGACAAGCTGCTCTGGATAATATAGTATCATGATGCATGCCAAGAGTGTCAGGAACACGGTGGAATTTTAACATCCGTACTGTAAATGCAGTGTACGAGAACTTGGAGTCGCTGGAAGCGTGCTTTGATTATTTGTGCAGGAATCCCACATCTGGTGCAGCAACTGTACTGGAAGCAAATGGGCTACTGCAATCACTTGAAAATGACCAATTTACATTTTGGCTTGCTGTCTTCCATTGTATAATGCCCCATGTTGATGTTCTGTACAGGCAACTTCAGTGTTGTACCACAGATGCAACTGCTGTTGAAAAGGATGTTCATACATTTTTGGATGCAATTGACAGTGTCAGATCGGTATCAATGGTATTGCAGAACAGTACCTACATACAGAGAACATCCGGTCAAAGCGTGACGAGGGCCATCAGCTTCCCAACCACTGCATGAGACCTTGTCAATTGCTGCAAAGGAAGTGTGTGATGTCATAAGGTTCCAGGCAACATCACGATTTCAACAAACTGGCCATCTTCAAGCTTCTCAGTTACTTCTGCCTGGAAAGTTTTCAACATACATAAGAGAGTTTCCAGAAAATCTGTTCACAGGAACAATGGACAGCTATCCATTCCTGATGAGGGGACCACTTAGAACAGAACTTGGAGTGTTGTATCAACGTGAAGACTTTAAAGCAGCTGGCAGTGCAGTCAAGATGTTACAATTCTTGTTGGACAACTCCTTAACCCATGTGTTTTCACAGACTTACAAAGTGTTGTTAATTATAGCCACCACACCAATGTCAACTGCTGAGGCAGAAAGGTGTTTCTCAACACTGAAAAGGATTAAAACATTTCTTCGTTCTACAATGGGGCAAGACAGATTGAATGCTTTGGCTATGCTTTCCATAGGAAAGGAGTTAATGTGGAGTATACCCAACTTCAACCACAGAGTTATTGATTATTTTGCACAAAATAAAGAGAGACGAATGGACTTTATCTATAAGTAACGGAACACCATACAGAAGAACACAAGAGGCACTTATTTGGTACTATACTAGTACTACAAGCACTTATGTAACCCAGCCACTGGGGATGCACAAGCCAGTGCATTTCTTCGTGCCGGTCCCAAGCCCGGATAAATGGGGAGGGTTATGTCAGGAAGCCTGGGCATCACCACATATAACCTCCTGACAAAATTTTGTGGGACAATACAGATTTTGATACAGGATTGGTCGAGGCCCAAGTTAACAATCACCACCACCAGTACTACTCTTTACCAAAAGGGTGCTGGCAGAAATTGGGGGGAGGCTTCTGTTGGCTCTAGAAGAGGGGGAAGGCAGAAATTGGGGGGAGGCTACTGTTGGCTCTAGAAGGGGAAGGCATGCCCAAAGGTTGTGTGATTTGGACATGTGCTGAGGGATGCTAAAAAGGGATGCTACTAGGTATATTGGGAGAAGGATGCTAAGGATGGAGCTGCCAGGGAAGAAAAGAGGAAGGACTTGTAATTAGATTTATGGATGTGGTAGAGGAAGTGATGTGGTGACAGAGCAAGATGCAGAGGACAGGAACCAATGGAAACAGATCTGATGTGGCAAACCCCTAACTGGAACAAGACTGCAAGCACCTATTTGGAACCAGCTGGGGGTCATGTGAATATTATTTGCTTTGGGAAACTTAAAACTGTCCCTTTTGAGCCTCCATGAAAAAGGAGTTGGGAGAAATCCAGTATGACCTGATGTGTGTTCCAGACCACAGCTTCTAAGGTGCACTACAGCTTCTCCTCAGGTGCAGAAACTGAGTATGAACTACTGTTTGCAGTATACCGCAGAGGTAAGTGTTCAAACCAATGTGTGTATGTAACAATGTGTGCTGTGTAGACTATTCAGCATGTGCCATACTGACTGAGCATTTATTTCATGTAAATAAGTATGTGAAGCATTGATCCCATTGCACCATAGCCACCCCGTCTTGTTGGCCACACCCATCCAGCTGTCTCCTGCAGCCCCCCCTATGATTTGAAGTCACCAGCCGCCACTGATGTGGGCAAGTATTACTTCCTAATAAAAGTGCAAATCTATTTGTTCAATCTCTTATCGCTTTTTTAACCTTCTCATTTAGCTTTTTTTGGGCAACTCCTATCTATGAACATTTTTTTTCTAAAATACTTAATTCTGTAAAGAAAGCATCATGCTGTGTAACCAAACACGAAAGCCTCACCATTTGTCCCTTTACAATATTTCTGTTTTGAAATAAGGAGTGACAGATTTCAAAATGTAAAAATGAATTAGAGTATGTTTTCTTATGATGAATACTTGATGTATATTTTTTTTCAAATCTCTCTTTTTACTAATGGTGACATCCAGATAATTTACTTTATCATAACTGTACGCGTAAGTAAAAAAAAATAACTGTCATACTGATTCAAAGCTTCTAATTCCCCTTTCCACAAAAACAGGATGTCATCCAAAAATCTAAAATATTTTAATACAAAACCAAACCTAGGATATTTGAATATATACTGCTTTTCCCATTCTGCCAACACTAACTTTGCATAAATGGGAGCACATTTCACTATCATAGCTACTCCAGATACCTGGTGAAAATACTCTCCTTCAAAGTACAAAAAATAACATAAACATATCCATAAACTCAGTTAAAGTTAAAATCTCTGCATTACTAAAATTTTCTTCACTCAAAATATTCAAAAAATAAATCAATCCACAGTTGTGAGGAAAAAACAGTAAACAAGTTTATGACAGCCACATTAATAAATAAAATACTGTCATCAAACAGCGCATAATGAAATAGTCTCAATAAGTGCCAAGAGTCACCACTATATAATGTCTTCTTCTCAATGTTGGTTTTCATTTAATATAAATAAATCACCTGCCACCATAGGTCTTATAGGAGGATCCTCCTGATTGTTTTGTATTTTTGCTACCAAAAATATCTGGTATAATTCGCTTTTCTACTCAAACATAATTAAATATGTCATTCTGAATCACACCCTAGAAGGCCATATCCAATATTTGAAAATCCAATTTTGCATATGCTATATTAATTTCATTTTTTGAGACTTTATATATGTGCTTCATTTATTAATTCAGACATTTTGCTTGAATATTCAACTTAATTGATTACTACCCCCCCCCCCCTATCAGGTTTCATAACTCTAATAGTTTTGCCTCATATTACCTGGTTCAAAATTACTCTTTTTGACAAATTATCCACAAAACTTGGTCTTCTAATCCAAAATTCCTGATACTCTTTCAAAGATACTGACAATTGGGTTTATAAACATACTTATTTTTCCTACTGACTAAATTTAAATTGCATATGTTATTGTTACCAAAAAATCTTAAGATTTAACTGTCTAGTGAACAGCCTGGACTGTACTGATATTTTGATATATCCACTTTAAAATTAGGTACATATGTAAACCCTTTACTCAGTAAAGACTTGTGTTCATATTCATATTTAATACCGATGTGGCTGACACTGAAAAGTCCCAAATGGCAGTCTCTGTATTTACCTGTCATACAGGCAGGTACTCACTAATGTCACTTCTTGTTGTTGCTTTTATTTCCTTTTCTTTTTTTATGGCAATTGTATCCATTTGCCCACTGATAGACTGTCTCACTGTTTTCAGTAGGAGTTTTTACAGAAGGATTTTCCAGAACCTACACCCATTCCTAATGTTCTGTCTGCTTTAGAGGATGTGTGTCTTGCTGCCTACAATTTTCCTGATAGTCAGACAGCTGTCACCAAAAAGGCAGATAAAATGTATAATGTTCCTCGGTCTTTTAAATTTTTATATACTATTCCCAAGCCTGACCCAGCAGCTATAGCTATATATAGTTGACTCCTCTGCCACTAAGTACTTAGCTAATTCCAGTCCTACTGTTTCTAATAAGGATGGGGAAAACTATTTATAGGTATTGTAAAAGGTGTGTACTTTTGCAACTTTGAATTTCAGAATCTTACATTTTCAGACTCAGATGTTAAAATTTATTCTGGCATATTGTAAAAGTATGAGGAATGTTTTATCTACAGTTTCTTCTTGTAAAAAAACTCTGCTTTAAATAACTTAGTTTCTTCTATTGCACAGATCACGACTCATTGTTTGCAGTGTGTGTACAGCTCTGTTGATACTTCTTCTAGGGCTATGGCCACAGGTATGGTTTTAAGGAGGTTTGCTTGGCTGCATTCACAGAAACTTCCACATGATATTAAAAATGACATTTTAAACTCTCCTAGGTATAGAGATTTAGTGTTTGTCCCCTCTGCTGCAGAGGTAACCAAAAAATGTGTTGAAAAGGGCAAGCTGATCCATGGAATCTCTAAGATTTTTCAGCTCTCCTTTTCCAAATTGTCCAAGTGATCTTTATCCTCATACAATTTTGGCAAAAAACAGAATAGACAGTCTCAGCAGAATTCAAGTAAACATATGTTAAGTGGCTAGAAGGTTCCAGAAAGAAATATCAAACCTCCCAAAACCAATGACACTCCAACAGGTTTGAATGACTATTCAAGAGAGCTTGTGATCCTTCCCACCCTGGCCCTCTTTCTCTTCCAGAAAGTCTGAATCTTCATTTTTCTCTTTAGCAACAGATTGTTTCAGACAAATGGGTTCTGAAAATCTTTCATCAGCGTTATATATGGTAGTGGGAGGAAATTCCACCTTTCATGGGGGTCATTCCTCAGCCTACTGATCAGACTGCTTTGTTTCCTCTTGTTTTTTATCACATGCTGTCCCAAGGAGTGATAGAACCACTACAATTTTACTAAGGGTGTTTTTAAAAAAGGTGAATGGTATTTGGTTACACTCTATGTACAGCCTTTATTCACTGTAATACCACTTACTATAGGTATAGACTGGGCTAAAAACATTTTTACATGAACAGAACTGTTTCTCAACTGAGAAGGTTGAAATGCTATGTGCTTTGGTTAAGATGATTTTATATAATAATGTCTTCCTTTTTGATAAGGATTGCTACCTGCAGATAGATGGCATAGCTATGGGTACATCGTGTGCCAATAGCTACGCCAATCTTATCATTACAGTATGGGAGATGGAACAAGTATTGCGTAGTATGTTAGGCAAACATGTAATTTTCTACAGAAGATTTGTGGATGAAATGTTTTTCATACGGGAAGGCACTACTAAGGAATTGTCAGAGTTTTATAATTAAATTAATACAAGCACAAGCTTTTTAAAGTTTGTGATGACTTGTTCAGATTGGGAAGTTACTTTTCTGGATGTGTTAGTGAAGGTAAAGGAAGATGGGGCAAAAGATACAATGACAAATAGAAAACTCTGTTACAGGAACACTTACCTGCATTGAAGTAGTATGCACCCACGTTTTACTTTTAATAATGTGGTGAAGGGACAAGCTATAAGAACATCACAAATAATGCTAGTGAGGAACATTTTAAGAAAGAACTGAGAGATTTAGAAGAGAGGTTTGTAGCAAAGGGGTATGATAAAAATGAACTATCTGATAAGCTAGTTAAAGTAATACAAAGAAGAGGGAATGAAGGAAGGCCTTATTTTTCCTCAGATCCACCTGCATGTGTGAATAAGGTAGATGAGCTTAGGTGCAGGGTACCAGTAACATATTCTAAGGACTCTAAAGGTGTAGTTGACATTATTAAAAAACATTGTGGTGTCATGACCACAAGTACAGAATTGAAAGCTATAATAGGTGACTGTCCCAGCATAGTTTATAAGAAAAATAAATCTTTAGGTCATCTGCTACATTATCCCAAGTGTCTTATGGGGTATGATAGCAGGAAATGACATGATTCTAATAAAAATAAAAATACTACTAGACCTTGTTATAACTGCAGTTTTTGCAGTTATATAGATCAAGCAGGTGAAGTGTTTCACCCAGACCAGAACAAGGTATATACATTTTCATTTGAGGCAACTTATAACAGCAGTCATGTGGTTTACCTAGCAGTATGTAAAACCTACAGTAAATTTTATGTAGGTAAATTAGACAGAAGACTGAAAGAAAGGGTAAGAGAACATCTGAATGATACAACAAATATTATGGTTAGGCATGCATTAGTTAAACATGTAGCAGACACTTCCCCAGAGCATGTATTTAGGTGTCAAGTTATAGATATGGTGCAAGAAAGTCTCAGGGGAGTTGATATTAGAAATGAAGCAGAGTGCTTAGAAAGCAAATGGATTATTAGATTAAGAGCAGATACAGGGTCAGGATTTAATTATAAAGTACCATTGAAACTTATGTTGAAAGCATGTCCTCTTTTTAAATAAGAAGGGAGTTTTAACAAACTCCCTGTTAACCACCCACCTTTTCTACACACCCACTCTTCTTATATACGTTTACTATTAGTATTGTATATATTTAAAATGTTATCTCTTTAAGAGTTTTATTAGGATGTCATGTGATTTTTTTTCACTTTGTTATTTAATGGGCATTGAATTAGTTAGATTTTATGCATCTGATGAAGCAGTTGTAATACTGCGAAAGCACTTATGCCTTTGCCTGTTTCCTGAATAAACTGTTGCTGGTTTTATGATAGCCTGGTGTTGCTTCATCTTACTTTTGCTTGTTGGATTTATTTTTTGGTTCGAGAAGCATTCATTCAGCACACACTGGTATTATTGGACTTTTGCATTTTTAATTTAAGGTAAGTCATACATCACATGCATGCTTCTTAAGTAGCATAGGGGATAGAGGTGATGTCCAGACATACCATCCTCAGAACTGAAATCCCCAGTAGGAATGCCAGTCCAAGGAATAGAGAGTAAATCAGTACATCCAGCAGAGAAATTGACCAGAAAGTGGAGGGAGGGAGTGAATACTGCAACAGTGAAGAGAAGGGCATCTACTGTTATGGTAGGATTTTACAGAAAGTACAGTTGTGTATACTTACCATAAATATAGATGTTGAAGTGTATTCATGGTTGCAGTCATAACACTTGGGTTACCTGCCTGCAGGTAGCTCTCAGTTGGCCTGAATACCAGAGATTTAGTATTTATGTGTCGGTTGCTGTCACTCCAGGACTGACATCAGGTCGTCAGGGCTATAAAAACAGGCAGTCAACGCCATTGCATCAGTTCTTTTTGCCCCAAATGTCAGGATCCCCCAGTAGAGAGCTAAATTATGGTGGGGAAAACACCACAAGTAAAAAGTAAATACCAATACCTCTGAAAAGGGGGTGGGAGTAGTAAAAGGCATAGAGAGTTTAGAGAGAGACAACCAGGGGGCTGGAGGGAGGGAAACCAGGACTGCAACAGTGAATACACTCGAGCATCTACATTTATGGTACGTGTACACAGCTATATTATGTTCTTCATGTTTCACTGTTGCAGCCATCACACGTGGGTAGATTCCCAAAGCTGAAGAAGGGTGGAGGCAGTCAAGAAGATTTGGGGCAGGCTAGAATGCCCCGCAGGACTGCTGTTGCAAAATCTGCCCTGGATTTGGAAAATATAGGCAGGTGGTAATGCTTGGTGAAGTTGTGTAATGCTTGGTGAAGTTGTGTACAGAACTCCAGGTAGCAGCTTCCAGGATGTCCCTGGTAGGGACTCACCTGAAGAATGCTGCAGAGGTAGAAGTTGCCCTAGTGGAATGTGTTCTAACCCTCCTGAGGGGTTGGTTTCCCATTGTGCTTGTAGAAGAAATGGATGCAATGTGCTATCCATTTGGAAACTGTTTGTTTTGAAATGGCCTTGCCCTTTGCCCCTGTTGCAAAGTTGATTAGTAACTGGTCAGATTTTCTGAATGGCTTAGTCCTATCCAGGTAGAATCTGAGCTGTCTGTGCATGTCCAAGGAGTGCAGAATCCTTTCCCCTTTATTTTGAGGATTAGGGAAGAAGGTAGGCAAATGGATAGATTAGTTGGGAGCTACACTGGACACCACTTTAGGCATAAAGGAAAGGTTAGTCCTGAGGGAGACCCTGTCAGCATGAAAAATAACAAAGGGTTCCACAGCCATAAGGGCTTGTAGCTCATGCACTCTTCTAGCTGAAGTGATGGCCAGAAGCAAGGCTGTTTTCCAAAAGAGGAATTTTAACTCTGCTGATGCTGCAGGCTCAAAAGGGGGTAGCATGAGCTTTTCCAGTACAAAGTTAAGGTCCCAAGCAGGTGTGGGTGCTCTCCTTGGCAGCCTTAAGTTGTTTTCCCCTCTCAGGAACTGTTTGATAAGAGGTTGAGAGAAGAGAGGTGGCTCACTGTTGTAATGAGCCAATATGGCAGAGGCATGGATCTTAATGGAGGAGAAGGATAGGCCTCTGTGGAGTAGATCTGCTAGGTAATCCAGGATTAGAGGCAGGGAGGGCAGAGTTGTGTCCTCTCCTTTAGACTGAATCCAGGAACAGTACCTTTTCCACTAATCAGCATAGGATTTCCTTGTACTGGGTCTTCTGGCCTCAAGGATGACATCCAGCACCTGCTTGCTTAGGCTGGTTACTGGGGGAGAATTCAAGGAATAAGTCAAGCTGCAAGATTTAGGGTTTGCAGTTGTGGATGCAAGATCTGTCCCCCTGCTGAGAGAGCAGGGTTGGGTTGGATTATGGTGTAGGTGAAAGGGTGGCACCGGTAAGCTGATCTTAATATCTGATATCAGAATAGGCCAATATTTCTTGATCGTATCGCAGATTAAAGAGTTGTACATGCTGTAAGTAATACTCAATCTCAACATCGATTTCTTAATCTCTTTGCAAGCATTCTCAGACACACCCTTTCATTGCTCTTTGAGAGTGTGGTGCAGAATAATAGGGTCTACTTTTTTGTTCATGAATGTCCTTTTCTTTTTGTCAAACCATTCGTGTCTGTTCTATTTTGTAGCCACATTGCTGAAAATCATGCATAAGCTTATTCTCCTCTTGGATAAAAATCTCATCCTGCGTGCACAATCTGGAGATACGAACCACTTGGTTATCTACAATATTCCGGAATACATGTCTTGGGTGCATACTGGAAAAGTGCAACGTATGATTACGCCACATTGACTTTCGGTATAAATTTGTACTGATCCCTTCTCTAGGATCTAATAGCACCTTGACATCCAAGAAACCAACCTGTTCCTGAGACATCTTGACATCACATTTTAAGAAGGTAGTGGTATTGATTAAATAATCCACAAAGCCTCTCAATGTGTTCTCATCTCCTTACCAGAGGATAAAAATATCATCCACAAATCTATTATGCATGATGATATTGTTTTTCCATATATTACTCATGTCCTTTTCCCAGTGTTTTGCCCATCAGGCTAGAACCAGGTTTGCATAACTATTAGCACAGGGGGTGCCCATGGCCACCCCCCATTTTTGCCAGTAGTACATATTCCCATATAGGAAGACGTTCTCAAGAACCACTTCTAATAAACTGCAAATTATATAGGAATCCATCCTTTCTTCTTGAAGTAGGTCACGTATCGCCTCTATTCCATAGTAGTTGGGTATCGAAGTAAACAAACTATGAACATCCATGTAACTAATTAGAGGCCACAGAAATTATTTCTATTAGCTGTTACTTCATACAGTTGATGTAAAAAATGTGCTGTATCTTTAATAACTGTTGTTGCTTTGGGTAAGAGTTTTTTAAGCTCATTCTCTAAGTAAATGAATAAAGGTTATGTGGACCAACCTCTGCCCACAACGATCAGGCGCATTGGTAGCTGCAACTCATTTTTATGAATTTTAGGCAGTCCACTTATGGTGGGTATAACTGGGTAGTCAACTATAAAAAAAAATCATACAGTTCCTTAGTTATATTCCTGTTCTTCAAAATTTCATACAGGAGATCATCTATTCTCTTTCATTATTTCTAGTTCTTTTTTTACTAATAGTCAGATATGTTTCCTGATCACTAAGCATAATCTCCATACTTTTCACATAGTCACCAGTATTCATAACAACGACTGCCCCTCCTTTATCGGCAGGTCTTATAATGATATCATCTCTTTTCTGCAACTCTTTCAGTGTCTTATGCTCTTTACTTGTTAAATTCTGATAATCGTTGCCTTTCCCTTTCAGTCTAGCCTCATATACTTCTTGCTCAGATAAATGCATGAATCTTTCAACAGTGGGATAGCTGAGAGTAACAGAAGTACTTGGTTTTCTGAGAGATCTTCCTTGGTTAGCAGATTCATGGTGGTTATTACCAAAAACACACTTCAATGTCACATTTCTCCCAAAACATTTGAGATCAGTAACAAATTCATCTAAGGATGATCTTAATTATGGTATAAAACTAAGAACTCTTTCCAAAAGAGTTTTTTGTTCATTAGTTAACACGCAGTCTAATATATTAACTACTAGAGAAGGTTCTAAAGGACTTTCCTTCTCTTTCTCTGCTTGTTGATCTGACTGGTCATGACTCTTTCATTTGTATTAAAAAAGGAAGCTGCTGTACAATGGGTAAATGTGAAGTATTTTTCTTTGGTTTAGCACCTGAATTTGATAGAGTATCTACATCCTTATCAAAGTTTTCTATATCTTTTACAGTGGAGTCAGTAATCACATCATCCTGTAATTCATTTATTAAATTCACAACTCCTTCCCCTTGATGGCACGCATTGCCATTATTGTTTCTAGTAATTAAACCATTGTTTTCTTGATGCACAGACAATAACTTCAGGGTGGATCCCTTCTCATTTCTTAGTTATATCTTTCACATTCCTTCTTTCTTCAGCAACAAATTGTGTTTTCTTTTCTCATTATTTTCTTCTTTCTCATTAGTCTTCGATGCCTTGGGCCATTTAAATAAGTGGCCTTGCTTGATGTCATTAAATTCTCTTAATAATTTACAACTCTTAATTTCTTTCAATCTCTGATTGTACACTAATCTTCTAAATTTTCCAACTTGTTTAAATTACTGTCTGAGTCTCATGGTTTCTAATTCCTTCTGCTTCAATTCTATCATTCTACTGATTTCTTCTTCCTGTGGTTTGAAGAAATCGATAAGTAGTTTCATGTAATTGAAGCTGGTTTGTATATTAATGGCCTGCCATTTGCCAGCAGCTCTTGATAAGTATTGCCATAACTCAGCATGCATTTTACTTGCAAACCTCTTGGCATTAGTTGGTGATGAAGGCAAGCTTCCATATGGAAGTGTCGCCATTGTAGCTATTTCAAGCGATAGGCTGCATTTTCTACTACTTTAAAAATAGTTTCAAAACTTGGATCTTCAATTTCAGCTTCAGGTATTGTTAGAGCAGTTTTGTCCAAGTTCAAATATAGCAATGGGTTCAACATACCTGTGGCTATTTTGGTAACCACACATCTACTTGCAGGTTCCCTCATAGAGGTAGAACTGTTAGATCCATTTGGCTCAATTAAATTCTATATATGGTGTATCCTGATAAGCCAGCAAAATACAACCAAAGACAGGAAAACACCACTAAAGAATGCTCAGAATAAAATATAGACAGCTCCAAGGAATAATGAGCGTATCACCATAGAAGTACAGATGTTAAAACTTTTATTAAATATAGTAGACTGAAAACATAGGTGGCAGACAAGTGCTTTTGGCGTAAATCCTTCTTCAGATCCTAAACAAAAATCCTGAGTTTCCTTATTTAAATTCCCATCGGCCAATCATCTATCAATCAGGAAAAAGTCAAAATGAATTCAAAGAGGACCAATTAAAAAGTTCAATAAAATCAGCTTCACTGACATCCAATAAAAAACAAGAAATTCACAAGGTATTTCTTCTGTAGTGTATCAAATCATTGTGTTGTAGCAACTTATTTAAATCTCCATAGGTCAAACATGCAAATCCGTTCATCCAATGCCTTTACTCAAATACAGCATACCTCCAATAGAAAAGTGTCTCTTATTTCCTACTTGATCTCCATGGTTAAGATATGTTATTTGTCCTCTTTATACCATCAATACTAGCCAGACCTTCTAACACTAAATCAGAGCATCATACAATATATTTTCTTCTCATTTATACTAAAGAGCTCTACAGTTTCATTCTTCAAATCCAATATTGTATATAAGGAACCATCTTTTCTCAGCCTAAATGTTATCAATCTTTCTATGAGATTCGCTTTAAGTGTAATAAATTCTTACATTATAAAAATAGTGACTTCGATTGTCCAATCAATTGTGATTTAACACATCTCTTTTCTGTCCTTTGATGGAGCATCTCTAATTTCCAGCAGTATATTAGAGCTCCATATAACTAGTTAAATAAGACAGGAAAAAATATTTTTTTTCTTCAAAGTATAAAATCTTATGGTTAAAGGACTAATTTACATAATTAGAAACTTTGGTGAAGTTTTACAAATAATTTCCTGTCAAAAAGCTTGGAGATATATTAACTTGCTAAAATGAGCAATTCTCACCAGGATGCTGCCTTAAAGAAGGAACTACCACAGATGGCATCTACCCTGCAGGAGTTGTCTTTGAGGATGGATGATTTTAAAGAGAACCTGGAAAATCTTAAAACAAGCAGTCAAAAACAGTCTGACACCCTAAAGGAAATGCTACACCACCAGGCAAGGGTAACAGGAATAGAGGTACCTCTAAATGACTTAGAAAGCAGACTTAAGGAAGAGGAAACACAGAAACAACTGTTTCTTAAACAAAACACTTGGTTGGTTAATAAAGTAGATGACTTGGAAAATAGGTAGAGGAGAAATAACATCAGGATTTTTGGATTACCTGAAAACACAGAAGGTGAGGATATTATTTTCTTTTTATGAAGCTGGATCCCTGACTTTTTAAATTTAAAAGAAGGACTTTCCTTTGGCATTGAAAAGGCACACAGAGCTCTTGGGAAACCTGCCACTAACTCAAACTCTCCTCCTAGGTCAACAATTATCAAATGTCTTTCATACTTGGACAAGGAATTGATTTTAAGATCTGGAAAGCACCTCTAAAATATAAACAGAGCCTGATAAGATTTGATAACAACTATTCATCTAGAATAATGGAAAAAAGTGTGGCCAATGATAAATTTTCTGAAACAAAATAACATCAAGGCACAACTTGCATATCCAGCTAAGATAAGAATACTGTATGCCAATGAGATGAGGGCTTTTATTGACTTAAAGGAATCCTCTTCATTTATTAAAACTAATAATGTGATTACTTTACCAGAAGATATGGACTGGATGTCACCTTCTCTCAAGACAGCAAAAGAAACAAATGTCTGGACAGATGTCAAAAAGAAGAAGCAAAAGACTGATACTGTTACAGCCAAATCTCTCAAAGCATCTACTATGATATGAATTGTTTTAACATTACTTTAAAGGACCAATTTTACTGCTTGGAATTTTAAAACAAAGGTAACTAACTACTGGAATGTTTATCTATATTTTTTGAAAGTAGATGACACGTGAGTTTTCACATTACCTCAGGTATGTAAAATAGGGTACTTTTCTTTCACAGAAGGAGGGTTATATAGCACATAAAATATTTATACTGTAAATCAACATATACAGTATATGTGTATTTTCTCTTAATTTTCTCTTTTCTTTCTCTCTTTTCTCATTATTTATTTTAACTGCATATCTGCTGTTTACTATACTAATATAGACTGTATATATTTAATAACTCACTATCTATACATATATTAATAGTCTAAAATAATCTAGTTTTAAGGTAGACTAATTGGAATAGTGAACTTAATTATTACAATATTTATTAGATTAATGATGGTCACTGTTATGCTTATTGGGGTTGGGGACACGTTCGTGATTAACTCTGAAATGTTCCATTCATGTTCATATGTCATTTGAATTTCCTTTTAGTATTAACAAATACATAAAAAAAAAAAAAAAAAAAAAAAAAAAAGGAGGGAAAAATGTACTGTTGGTTAAGAGAAGTGAAGCTTTCTTCACATTTTATGTGTTGCCATAGCAACAGTAAACAACTGCTGCAATTTCTAAGGACACTGTGAATCTGCAACATACATTGAGCCTTACAGATAACAAATAAGAAAAATTAATGCTGTTTAGTTATTAAAATGAAAAACAACCTAAACAAGGTAAAATAAATACATAATAGGATTATTTGTAAATATTTTATTATTTATCCTCACAGGATTACATATTCTTGGAAACACAACTGAAATGTTCCCAAACCACATGTGCACTGAAATGTAGCTGCTTAATTAAAAAGTATTACTCACTTTAACATGCTGATTTCACAAGCTGTCTGCACTGTAAAAGCTACATTTTATATGTTACTTGAAATTGTCAGTCTCTAGAGCACTCGGTACAAACTCACTTGGTAACTGAAAGCTATTCATTTAAAATATCAGTTTAAATATTAAATGTGCCCTTGAAATGCTATTGACATTTTGACAAAATATAATGTGAACTGTAAAATGAATGACTTGAAAGAAGTGAAGTAATGCATAGATTTCAAAGACAGTTCTTGACACTACAGTAAAAGTAAAAAAATATATATTCACAAGGAAGTATTGAAATGTTTTACTCTTCCAGTTATAATAGCTTACTGTCAACATTTTGCGATATCAGAAAGTTTGAAGAGCTTCTTTGTCTTTATAATGATTAGACAGCTGTTAGACTCTGCTTAGTTTAATGAAATGTGACATATTTATGAGGAAAAGTGGACTCAATTACTCACATTGGACTACACATTCCTGGAAACTCAACTGAAATGCCCCTGTCAAAGGAAAAAACTTCAAAGACCAATTCACGTAAGGTTCAAGTATGGCACCCTTTATTACTTGCAGCAAGGAGACAAAACATGCAGATACAGGATTTGTCTAAATTACTAGTGAGCAGTATGCTACTTTTATACAGTTCTTTCCATGTTACACAGAAATGTTGCTTCTATTGCTGACGTAGTTAGACACAGCTTTCTGTATTGTTCTACAGAAAATGTTACTTAGATTTCCTGCTGACATATTCAGATTTAAAACTCACTATGTGTTACATAGAAAATGTTACTTAGATTTCCTGCTGACATGACTGGATTACAAAAAACATTTGATAAAAACAACCTGGCCTTGGGGCTTATTTTTAGCCCACTACAGACTTTGTATTCTTCAATTGTGCAGTTCTAATATTTATGTGTTAAATTTCACCTAGATTCAAGGTACATTTCTAGCTTAGGTACAAGTAATGCTGACTACGGTTTATACTTTCAAGCAGCCTTTGTTTTCATTATCAATAGCTTCAGCAGCTGTGTACTTTCTCATGGCATAAGCAGAAAAATCAATAACTCTTTGTTAAGTCTCATGACACTAGTAGAAATAAAACACTTATTATTATTTTCATGACATTAGCAGAAATCAAATGCGTTCCTGTTAATTTCCAAAGCATAAGCAGATCATAGCTGTGCACATTTTCATGACATAACATGATTGGAATGTCTCTAGTAGCTTGTGCAGATTCATGCAGTGTGAACAGAATAAATGTATTAACCCTTTTGAACCTCGAATGCACTAAGCATGCATATTACTAATACATATTTTTCTAACAGTTCCCAAATTACTTGTGAATTTAAATGAAACTGCCTGATTAATAAGCATAATTTACTTTAACAACCTGAATCCATATGCTATCTGCTCTACATATGCTACATTATATATGTCATTTGCATATGACAGTCTCTAGAGCACACGAAAAAATACATATTATTTTTGCAACATGCTATATTTGCACTAACCATACATTCTAAACTAACTCAGTTGGCAACTGACAAGTTATTTATTTGAAACATCAATCTAATTATTAATTGTGCCCTTGAAATATTGTTGCTGTTTTGACAAAACAAATCCCGAATTGAAAAAGGAATGATCTGAAGAAGTGAAGTATTGTACAGATTTCAAAGACAGCTATTGACACTATAATATAAGTAGAAATGTATACATGCAAGGAAAATTTTAAATGCTTTATACTTTTAGTTAAAATAGCTTATTGTTAATTTTTTGCTTTATCAGAAAATTAAAGAGCTAGGAAATTATTTCTAATTTGTCTTTATAATGTTTACTAAAGTGATGTTAGTCATTGACTTGTTTAATGGATTGCGAGTCATGTACAAGACGGACTACTGAATGTTATTTCTGTTTACTTATGTTTGCCGAATTTTTTTATTAGTACTGATTTAAAACAAGGGAAAGAAAGGGAAGGGAAATCTGCTTTTGGTCAAGGGAGGAGAGGCTTAAGAGTATTCTAACTGCCCCGAGAACTCTCTAAGATGCTCTAAATACTATTTGATTACTACTTACCTAAGTTAAGTCTTGATTACCATATAGGTACCTTCACATTCATTCTAGACCTGATGTGATTACCCATTCTGGAAGCAGGAGGTGCCCTATGCAGGATGGGAATTGTCAGGGTGATCATAGTTCATTCTTAGACTCTGCTTTGTAAATCTATAAATATGTAAAATCACTGCACACTAGAATGTAGGGCGCCACTACTCTGAGTCAGGATACCACTGATAAGCCATGCCTTTTCATAAGTGTAAGTTGAAGTTGGTGAGCTGAAGAGTGGGAAAGTAAAGTAAGACAGTACATCTACAGTAAATTCATATTTCATTGGTAATCACTCATTGTCTCCTGTAGAGTCCTTTTAGTCAAATTATTTTAGTAATGATCTATTTATTGTTGGCTTATTTAGTGTATGCTCCTCTGTTGCATTTAATTTATCAAAAATGACATATCTGACATGTTTGGGATCTCTGAAGGGTAACTAAATATTAGATATTTTCAAAGTCAACATAATAATTGTTTACACTACTAATATTCCATCCTGATATATAAAATACTATAGAACAATAACAAAATACTATAGAATTTCATATCTCTTTTAAGAAAATTCTCCATATAATAACTTAACATATGGAGCTCAGTTGATATTGTTGGTTAAAGGTATGAGTGATAATCCAATAGATCTATCTTTATCTGTTGGATTAGGAATGACTTTCATTCCATGTTTAAAGAGAAATTCATATTTACTTGTATTTGATACTTTAGAATTAATGTTTTATAGAAGTACTTTTTTAAACCTGACCAGAATTTTACCCTACGTATATTTAAAGAAGAAAGAACACCAAATTACACTCCCAAGTTTACACACATAAAAATACACCCAATGTTATCAGAGAATATGATATAACTATTATAATCAAAATAAAAAGAAGAAGCAAAAGGTTTCTTCCAACAATAACTTGAAATTAATTTAACATTATCATTAAATACTAATGGCTTAAATAATGCAAATAAAAGATCAAACTTACTAAAATATTTAAATCTAAATAAGGCACAAGTAGTATTTCTCCAGGAAACTCATTTTAAGACTAATGATTATTTAATTTTTAACTAATTTTATGAACTAATGATAGCTTTATTTGGAACCCTAAGGACTATACAGTCTTAGCTCAATCCTCCTATAGAACAAAGACAAAAGGAGCATCAATTCTCTGGAAGAAAACATAATCACTCCAAAAAGTTATTTATAAATATGAAGACATAGAAGGCCTACTAGCATTTGTTATAATTAAATTTAACAGAATATGGACCATAGCTAATATATATTGGTTCCCAGGAATTCCCAGGTTGGCACAGTGGTGCAGCGGTTAACGTTGTCGCCTCACAGCAAGAGGTCCTCTGGTTCGATTCTCGGCTGGGGTGCCTTCTGTGCAGAGTTTGCATGTTCTCCCTGCATTTGCATGTGTTTCCTCCAGGTACTCTAGTTTCCTCCCACATTCTAAAGACATGCATCTGGAGCATCTCTCCGCTGAAAACAGGATCTGTGGAACCTAGTCGGATTTTCCCAGACAACAAATGTTAAATAAAAAAAAAAAATAAGAATTGGAGCAGGAATGGTTAAAAAAAACACCTAGATTTTATTTCTAACAATTATAAAGGAAATCTTATACTGGGAGGAGACCTTAATTGTACCTTAGAAGCTTCTGAAACCACCAAAAAGTCTTTTCGCATAGAAACTATTTCAAAATCCTTAAAAAACTGGAATGATTCATTTCATTAAATTGACACTTTTAAAGTAAAAGATGATAAATCCTTATTAATTTCCATAGATTTGGAACACAAACCAGAATAGACAAATTATTTGTAGTTAAAGATTTACAAACAAAAATCTTCAACTTCTCAATAGTTCCATGCCCCTTCTCAGATCGTGACTCTCTGATAATGAAGCTCCAAATAGAGTTTAAACATTTAATCCTCTCAACCAGAATTCCATCATATATCATAAAAATTAAAAAATTCAGACCCTGGATGTTGTCAGAACTACAATTATTTCTTGAAATTAATAATACAACAGAAATCAGTAGAGTCATGGTTTGGGACTCATCAAAAACATATTTATTTGGTAAGACACTAAGCTGGTACAAAACAAAGTTAGAGAGTAAGAATCTGAATAAATAGACTTGCAAACTAGACTCTTGACAGCAAAATCTAAAACAAATCAGAATTGTCCAGAAGTCAAAAAAGAAATAGAGGAATTAAATAAAAAAATATAATGAAATTCTAACACACAAAACTTGTCTAGCCTTGGAAAAATTAAAAATAAACTCATTAGCCACCTCTCCCAGATATCTACATAACTTATCTACAAGAATTAGAATACAATCTAAAGCAAATAATATTAGTATATATCATGAAAAGAAAGGGGAAAAAGTATCAAATATAGGAGACATCCTTGAAGAATTTAGGTTCCATTATATGGAACACTTCAAAAAAGAAGATTTAGATACCAACCAAATAAACTTCAATACAAACCTTATCAATATAAAAAAAATTCCCAAAAACTTAAAACTAGACCTACAAAAACCTATATCTTACAAAAAAAGTGTTGACAAGATAAAAGAAAGTAAATCTAAAAGCTCCAGGGATAGATGGTATAATTATGGAAATTTACAAACTCTTCCCTTCAACAGTAATCTCCCTTTTTCATAAAAATTTGCTAGAAGTCTAGTCAGAAGCAAAAATACCACCCTTATGGAAATATTCTCTCATAACACCAATTCTAAAAGATAGTAAACCATCACAACTCTGCACTTCATACAGACCTATATCATTAATGAATAATGATTACAAAATATTCATGTCAAAAGTAGCTAACAGAATGAAAATCCCACTTTCAAAGACAATAATGATCAAACTGGATTTTTATATAACAGGCACACACATGATAATATTAAAAGGATACTTACTCTTATACATTATGTGAATAAAGAAGACAGAGAAACACGTAATCGGATTAGACATAGAAAAAGCCTTTGATTCCCTCAACTGGAAATATCTATTTAAAACTTTAGCATTGTTTGAATTTCCTCCTCCCTTCATGGTATTACTTATAAACATACATATTAATAACTTAGCCTACATTAAATTAGGTCCTTTTGCCTCAGAATCTATCCATATAACAAAAGGTACTAAACAAGGATGCCCCCCTTCTCCTATTTTATTTGCTTTGGCTATAGAAATACTTGCAGAAATAATATGCAATAATCCAAGAATAAAAGGAATAAAAGTGTATGACCAGTACATATCTAAAATAATGCTTTTTGTTGATGATATTTTATTAACCCTATCAAACTCCAGAGAGTCATTAGGAGAGCTAGAATTAGTAATGGAGAAATTTTATAAAATTTCAGGTCTACACTTTAATAGATCAACATCAAAATTTCTATTTTTAAATAAGAAAAAAGAACTATAAGTTACAGATAAATCCATCACAGGAACACAAGAACTTACGCTAAATTATTTAGGAATAGTGTTATGCAAAAATATAAACGAAACAATATTACTAAATTATAAAAACATTATTGAAACAATAAAAATATATATATATATATATATATATATATATATATATAAAAGTGGAACAAAATTATATTAACTTTTGAAGACAGATTGCAATTAATAAAAATGTTCTTATTGCCAAAAATACTATATGTAGCATTAGCAATACAGTTAATTCCTGAAAGATGCATTCTTAAAGAAATAAACTCATGTTTAATAAAATGCTTATAGTATCCCAAAAAGAATAGAATTGCTCTAACTCATCACATTAGACCCTGGAAACAAGGAGGATTGACATCCCAGAAATAGAAACATATATAAAAGCATCTGTGCTTAAAACTACAATAGACTGGATAAACCCAAATTCTTTTGCCAACTGGAAAGAATTAACAACGGCTATATAACAAATGAATTTAATCTGTTAAAAGCATTTTAATAGCAGACAAATCAAACAAACCCTGGTATATACTATGCATAAGCATGCAATATAATATAACAAAACCTTCTAAAACAACACTGATTAATCATTACATCAATTCCTTTAGGAAACGTATCAATGCAAACATAGATCTAAAACTTTGGTTTGACCTTTTAACCCCTTTTATCATCACTAAGAACTTTCCTCACAAAATATATAGGGAAACAATAACCTCATGGGAACAAAATGGATTCTTATGCTGGTTTCAATGTGTAAATCAATAAAATGTTTTAGATATACATATGATATAAACTGCTTACAATATTCCAACACAGGACTGGTTAACCTTACAAAGCATTCTAATGTACACTCAAGATTTATGCAGATTAATTAATAATTCCTCATTTAAAGATATTCCAAATCTAATACATTTTCTGTATGAATTTATATATAATAGTTGTTAAAAGAAAAATTCCATTTTAAATCTATATAAAGTGTTAACATATAAAACAATTCCCAAACCATCATACTGGCAGTTCTTAACAAAAGGTCAGTCATTGCAGTTAACAGAAGAAATGAAAACTAACATCTTACTATCAGTTAATTACACCTCTAACAGAATACTGGAAAATATTTAACTGGACATACTTGCACAGAGCATTTTTAACACCAGATAGAATTAAAAAAGTCAGTACTACTACAAATATTTTTTGCTGGAGGTGTGAAAAGTCAAATAAAGCAGACTGGATTCATAATTTTTATGAATGTAATAAAATTAAATCATGTTGGAATGGAATCAATCATTTTTTACAAGCTTTATTTAATTAATCCTTTACCTTAACTAAAGTATTGATAATTCTAAATGCAAATGTAGATCCCTACCTGAATAAGACAAATATGTATTTGTTATTGACAATACTTGCTATATCTAGGAAATGCGTAACCAGAAGGTGGAATTCAAATACCCTCCTGACCTTGGAAGAATTCTACACTTTACTGAAGAAAACTGCATTGATGGAAATAAAAATCAAAGAACTACGAATCTATCCCAGGCCACTGGTGAATAATCCTTGGAAGAAAGTTATATCTTTGTTGGACACTCTGCAATAATCAATATTGTATCTCTGATAACTGATCTGTTAATTCTACATTTAATAACACAGTGTATATAATTGAAAGTCAGGCTATTGTAAAAATTGTATATAGTTGTTTAAAATATTTAAAAATATTATGTAAATGTTAATTTAATTGAAAATAAAAAAATTTGAGGAAGAACAAAATAGAGACTAATGCTCTGTATGTTCATACCAGAGATAATCCAGGACATTCCTTTAAATTCATGATTATTCGTATGATTAAACCTACTTTACGGAAAGGGGACTTGGCTAATAAAACTGAAATAGAAGAAGCAAAATCAATCATGAACCTAAGGGCTGATTGCCCGCCAGGGCTTAATGGTGTAGTCCCTTTGAAACCCTTCCTTAAAGAACGAAGATTAAGTACTAACAATTAGTGCAGATATATAAAAGATTATAAATGAATGTCTTGATTTATTGTGCTGTGATTTTAATTACCTCTTATGAAGGCGATAGTTTATAAGCATGCATAGAGTTATTGTGCTGTAGGTTAAAAAGGATGAGTCTCTATTTTATTAAGTTGCATCATAGAATTTGAATTTGGAATTTGATTTATTGACATGTGAACAAGAATCAGAGTGCAAGATTTTGTTGGGGTAAAAAATTTGCTGTAATTTTCTATCTGTGATTGGTTTACATAAAAGGACAACTAACCTAGCCCCTTCAAAGTAACGGGGGCAAGTAGGAAGTAATATCTGCTTTACCGTAGGATAAAAGAAAAGGTGTGTCATATTTCATTGAATTGATTGGAGAATATAAGTGGTATATTTGATCTGTGATTGGTTGCTCATAGAGGACAACTAACCTATCTTCTTCAAAGCAATGGAGACTAGCAGGAAATTAGAAAAGCTCCAATATAGGACAGGAAAAAGAGGTGTGCCAAGTCATGTTAAATTGGTTGGATGATCAAAATTGTTAACTTGAACTGTAAAGATTACAATGCAAAAGCTAAAATGGATAAGCTTTATACTACCAAATTTTATCAAAGCCTGGAATTTGACCTACTGTTTTACAAACAAGATTTAGAATGTAACACTTTATTAGGCGGAAACATTTGCTGTAATTCCGTCCGTGATTGGTTGTCAGATAAGAGCAACTAACCTATCTCTTTTCAAGCAACAGAGGCATATAGGAAGTAATATCTGTTGCATTAGAATAAGAAAAAAAGTTGTGTTATATTTCATTGACTAGATTGGAGGACATAAGTGGTACATTTGGTCTGTGATTAGTTGTTCATAGAGAGCAGCTAACCTATCTCTTTTCAAGTAACAGAGGCAAGTAGGAAATTAGAGATGCTCCATCATAGAACAGAAAAGAGGTGTGTTAAATCACAATTGATTGGATGATCAAAATCGCTGTTTTTATAGTGCAAGAATTTATTACACTTAAAGTGAATCTCTTGGAAAGATTGATAACATTTAGGCTGATAAATGATGATTCCTTATATACAATATTGGATTTGAAGGATGAAACTAGAGCTCTTTAGTATAAATGAGAAGAAAATATATTGTATGATTAAAATTTCGATTGGCTCTGATTTAGTGTTAGAAGATCTGGCAAAAAATTTTCTGGCTTGTATTTATGGTATAAAGAGGACAAATAACATACTTGTATCTAAACTATGGAGATCACATTGGAAATAAGAGCTGCTTTTCTATTGGAGACATCCTATATTTGAGTAAAGGTATTGGACGAACGGATTTGCATGTTTAACCTATGGAGATTTAAATAAGATGCTACAACACAATGATTTGATATGCTAGAGAAGAAAGGCCTGGCAAATTTCTTGTTTTTTATTGGATGTCGGTAAAGCTGATTTTATTGAACTTTTTAACTGGTCCTCTTTGAATTAGTTTTGACTTTTTCCTGATTGGTAGATGATTGGCCGATGGGATTTTAAATAAGGAAACTCAGGATTTTTGTTTAGGATCTGAAGAAGGCTTTATGCAGAAAGTGCTTGTCCATCACCTGAGTCATCAGTTTGCTCTATTTAATAAAATTTTTAAAGTCTGTACTTCTATGGTGATACGCTCATTATTCCTTGGAGCTGTCTATATTTTATTCGGAGCATTCTTTAGTGGTGTTTTCCTGTCTTTGGTTGTATTCTTTTGAAAATGGGCAGGGGCAGTTACCACAAGCTTCCTCAAAGAATGGATCTACTCACACAAAAACAGGGGTGTTTGATGCACCTCAACATCTACCATCTTCAATTGACCACCTGGATGATAGGGCCTTAATTCCTTTTAGGCATCTGTTTACTGAGGATGTGGAGCAGGTACTAATGGAGGCAAGAAAGTTTGCTGCTAGAAAATCATATATCAGCAAATGGAAAAGGTTTTCTAGTTGGTGTCAGCAACATAACCAGCACCCACTGAGGGCTAGATGTTCTCTGCTTTTACAGTATTTCTCTGTTACTATCTTATTGTCTTTCTTATTTCTCTACCAAAGTTCATGTATCAGCCATTTCATCATGTCTGTCCATAGATGATCTTCTTTTAAGGCAGTCATATGTCAAAATGTTCTTGAAATGGGTTTTACATAAGAAGCCTCCAAGTAATCTGGCAGCCCCTCCTTGGGTCTTAATTTTGTGCTACAGAAACTAATACTTGCTCCGTTTGAACTATATAATCTGTCTGACTTAAGGTTCTTAACATGGAAAACAGTTTTATTGATTGCTCTGACCTCTGCATGAAGGGTATCCGAGTTGCATGCTCTTATGGTGAGTCAACTCTACCTCATTTTCCATGGGGACAGGGTTTCTTTGAGAACTAAGCCTTCTTTTATGCCTAAAGTGGTATCTGAGCTTACTTCAAGTCACACTACCCATCTCCCCATTTTCTTTACTGAACCTAAAAATGAGGGAGAAAATATACATCATACCTTGGATTTCCACAGACAACTCTGGTACTATCTTCACAGAACTATATCTTTCAGATCACTGGATCAGTTGATCATTTCTTGTGAAGGTAAGAAGGTACAACTGGTGTCAAAATGGCCTATTTCCAAATGGTTGTCTAAAGCTATTCCCTTTTGTTATACTCACCATAACAAATCTATTCCAGGCAGGGTCAAGGTCCACTCTACAAGGACTTTGGCTTCTTGTATGGCTTTTTGGAAAGGGTTGCATTCTAGAAACTGCTACTTCATACTCTATACCACTATAAGTTGGATTTCTTCTCTAAGTCTAGATCATGCTTTTTGTAGGAATATTCTCCAGGGGCTCCTAGACCATTTCTCCTACCACCTCCCAAATATAGTTAGTTATGGTTATCTACCCATATAGCTAAGGTTAATGCAGCACTGATCACTATATATATATTGTATGTATAGCATTTACCATCATAATCTAATTAATATTGCAGCCCATTTTGTAAACAAATGAAGGTGATTCACCTATTTTGCTAATATCATTGTCCACCATAAGAACGTTCCAGTTACTATATTATATCAATGTTAAGAAAAATTTGGAGCATGGTAATATTAGTAGGGAAATTTGTGCAAAGACTAAACACAGGAGGAGGTGTGGCAATTGTAGACAATGTCATGCAATTTTTGCGAAGGTAGGTGTCAATTTAGAGAATGTTAACAGAACCAAGATCGCATTCAGGCAAGGGAACTGTAACTCTAAATTTGTAATATATATGGCTAAGTGCATGATATGTCCCAGTTACTGTATAGGGAAAACTGAGAGATCCTGTAAAAAAGAATATATGACCATCTATACAACATAAGGAAAGAAAGATGGCAACGTCCTATAAAGACATCTAGAAAAATGTGGGGAAAGTCATTATTTTAAGTTTGCTATATTAGAACAAGTTAGACTAGGTCCCCGAGGGGGTAGTTTTAAGGCAATATTGGGACATAGGGAGGTCAAGTGGCAATTATTAACTGATGCGTCTAATCTACCCATTTTAAATGATCACATCTCTATTAAACCTATTTTACAGGCACAAATATAGGCATTGTTGAAGGTATTTTAGTGCTAATTTTGATTTATATATATATTGAGGGACAGTTTTATATTTTATACATTTACATAAATAAAATTCTTATGTTTCTTATGCATATGTTCAGGGAGATTTATTAGAACATTTTTATTAATATATGTATACATGAATTTTATAACCAGTGCCTAAAATCCACTTGAATTTATATGTGATTTTATATGTTTTATATTATAGTATTATTTATATGAAGTTTGTGTAAGTTCACTTTAAATGGAGTAAAGGTTTTACTATTAGTCTATTTGGCACCAAAATGAAGGGTATTTAAATGGTGATACAAACATACAATGTGTTCTGATGAAGTCCACGTTTCAGTGAAAGCGCTAAATCATTGTGTAATAAAGTGTGTGGATTCGACTTTCGCCTGAGTGGTCCTTACTGGTGGATTCCATTTGCATCAAGCATTTATTTTTATTACTTTACTTTCTGTGAAGGTAATATAGTGTATAGTGTACCAATTTCTCCTGGATCATACAGTTCCACGTTAGACCCAAGTACCTGTTTTAGTAATACCACTTTAACAGTAGCAGATACTCATTTCCCTGATTCATAAATCTTACATAGGTAGCACTAATCAATAGGAATGCAAATTTCATTACTTGTGTGCTCTAACCTCCCATATGATTCCAGACTTCTTAATACCAGATTGCATTCATTTATTGAGTTGCAGGTAAAAAGACAAAAAATTTAGTATCATGGACATATACTGGAAAGAGTTAATTAATATTACTTTTAGGTACAACAAATTCTATATTGTACTTGTCACAACACAATACTTACTACGCAGCAGAAATGCACAATCCTGTCTGTTTAAAACGTACCTACATTTATTTCTGATATACAGTCTAACTTCTAGCAAAATTGTTTGGCAATATGTCCATGCAGCAATCTGCCATATATAAGTGACATGCATTTCTACCAGAATTACCCAACTGCTAAGAACTCATATCATTAGTCATTTTATTAAAGCATGTTAGTCTACTTAGAAATTTCATCTATTGAGGCTGATACACAGTTGTTGTTGTATCTTTCAGCTTTTCCCGGTTAGGGGTCGCCACAGTGGAACTCTGGTCCGCTAATGATTGGCAGTAGATTTTTACGCACTGAGTTGCCAGCCCTAACGTACAACTTTCAATGAAGGTATGCCCATTCACGCATGTCTCCACACAGAAGGCACTTTAGCTGAGAATCGAACAGGACAACGTCTTACTGTGAGGCGACAACGCTACCGCAGCACCACCACCGCAGTATGAGGCTGATACACAGTGATATAAGGTAAATGCAGACTTACAGCAAAATCATTGTGGCAGCTGTACTTAATATCGCTGCAGGTAATGGCTATGTAATGCTAATTCAACAAACTACTATATATGCAATACAGATATATATATATATATATATATATATACATGTGCACACATATATACACACATAAGTATGCAGATTTTCAACAAGCAAATCATTCATTTCTTCTCTAAAAGTACCAGGGGATTAGGTATTCACATCTCATGAAGATTCTTCCATTGATAACATCTACAATATCAGTCACATAATATCACATACCTTTGTGCTTTCCAGATTTTTCCCTTGCAAATGGATTGTACTTAAATTACTTGCACACCTGAACTGCTGCATCATACTGCATTACCAGCTTGCAATAAACTGACATGCCCAATATCAAACTGATAATGTTGAATGCGCTGTCATTTGTCATTCCTGTTATTGTCATAATATCGTCTTTCAATTTATTTCAATACCTCAGTTCTCAGCATTTCATAATTCAACATAACAGGAAACATATAGATGCAATACATGTACATTTAACTAGCTATCTATATAAAGTGCATCTGCTATGTTCAAACTAAAGCACCATCAGTGCTCACAACGGTGGAAACTTAGACTTTAATCTAACTAAACTCAAAACAATGAAAGGATGGAAACCAAATGCTCTCCTTTTGTGACCAGTTGACTTAAAAATACAAAAAAATCCTTCACAGCACCACTATTCCTACCACTCTAATCTGGTCCTGTGGTGCTAAGGAAAGGATTTTTTTATAGGTTTATTGGAAAGTACAAGGCTAACTGCCTCTGTAGACCATTTTAGCCTAGTAACGTTCCCTTTTTGTGCTTGAATTAACCTCTTGTTTGGTTAGACAGTGGCCTTACCCGCTCCATGGTTGATACCCCTAATGAGAATAACTGGGATCATACCATAGATGATTTGATGGGGCACATGCATGAGATAAAGCATTTAGGAGATGAATCTCCTTTATTATTGGTACATAGGGCAATCCTGGGGTAAAGTTTTATGTTTCTCATCCATATATCATAGTTGCACTTGAATACGGACAGGGATGAACTTTATGTGGATGGGGAGTCTGTTCCAAACAGCAGTATCCTCTGTGAAATATATCTGTCCCTCCAAACCATTCTGTTGTTGTTGCAGAAGAGGTTTAGATGCCGAGACCAGGTATTTCTGATGCCATTTGACTTGTTGATGTGAACTAAATCTATGAGTAATGGGTTGGAGGATGCCTTGTATGCCAGGCACAGGTCACCTCTTAGCATTTTGTACGTTACAGAGTATAGTGACAGAGCTTTCAGTCAGTCCATGTAGGGCATGTTGTTTAGGCCTCACATCCTTTTTGTAAAGTATCTCTGTGGGCATTACAGTGGTTGCATGCGTCTGGACAAATACATGCCAAAGGGGCACTATATTTAATGAATGACATAACGAGGGATGACTAATGGGGGACAATGATGTCTTGAAATCTAAAAAGAATCCTGTTTTTATAAAATGTGGAATATACAACTTTAAAACTATAGACACACCTTGGTCAAAAGTTTGGTTACTGTGCACATGTTACCAAATCCTGAACTGGGTCAACTGTCTGGGGTGTATTGTCAGTGTGGTTGTTCCCTGGGGGTAGATGACTTCCCAAAGTATACAATAATGCATTTTCTGGCATTTACTTTCAGTCCATGATTTTGGCACCAGTTATTTATTTAGAACAAACTTTCCTGCAAGATGGCTAAGTTATTTTTGGATTCATTGATTTTTCCTAGCTTGCAGTCATCTGAAAACATAGCCAGAACCCCTCGATACTGGCTTTTAATTCAGGAAAGTAGATGCCAAACAGAAGTCCCAGCGCAGAACTCTGAGGGATTCCACTGATTACTGGTCTCTTTGTGGAGGTAATGTCCCCTATTTTGATTATCTGACCCAATCTGTGAGCCAGCTGGCAATCTAGCAGGTGATGCAGGGGCTTATCCCCAGCTTATTTAGCTTTTCTGCTATGTCTGAGTGGGGAATTGTGTCAAAGGCTTTGGCCAGGTCAAGTTATGCATTTTGCCTTCATTCATTGTTTTGGTAACCATTTGAAAAAAGAAAAAATACACCAGTACGAGTAAGCATGAACTGCCCTTGATGAATCTGAATGGAGATGAGTCCAGATGAATCCAAATGGAGATGTGTCCAGTGACGTATGGGTCTGTAATTGCCTGGGTCTGTGGAAAGTCCTTCCTTATTCAGAGTGACTGTTTTCTATTCACTTGGTACAAAACCTGTATGGAGGCTGAGACTGAACAGTGATGTTAGGGGTGTGGCTGAGACTGAACAGCATTGTTAGGGGTGTGGCTGAGACTGAACAGTGTTGTTAGGGGTGTGGCTGAGACTGAACAGTGATGTTAGAGATGTGGCTAAATCATGCTTCATGCTATTTAAGATGCATCCAGGGATATTGTCTGGACCCAACAATGCAGTATTTGTAGCTTTTGATAGTACGTTTAGTACTTGATCTTGTGTGATAGCTGGAGGTGAGCCAGTTTCAGGTATATCTTGAAAGACAGAGGGGAGAGAGGGTGGAGGTAAAGACAGAGGTAAATTTATTGGCCACTATGTTTGCTATATCTTCAGCCTCAGTGTACAGAAGCCTTGTGACATTCTTTGGCTTCCATGGCTATTTTAATCTCAAACTTGGCTTTGGTGGATTTTAAGCTCCTAAGTTGTTTATTTTGGTGACATGGGCTGTAACATTCTGGGAATTACTCTTCTTACTTTTGGTCAAACTTCCTTTCCTTTTATTATAAAGCTTGTTGGCATTATGGTTTCACCATGTGGGTTTGTTTTTAGGGTTTGCTGTGCACTGTACCTTTGTGTTAAATAAAATGCAAACTTAGGGTTAGTGGTAACAGCCAGGGGTAGCACAGATAAGTAAGGTAGGTGGGTGTTTTTTTTTTTGTTTTGCAGGATTTTAGAGGATGAAGCCAAACCACCATGCTCTGCAGTTGCCACCTATGGAGTGAATATGGGACCATTTTACAGTAAGACTTTTCCAGATGTTCACTTAGACCATGTCTGGTTTTATACATTTTCTTTTGGAATAGATTGTTCTTGTGATCGTGTCTTTTCAATTGTGATTTTAATGTTTAGCCTTACTTAAAAAATATTTTGTTTTTTGTTACTAACTTTGTACCATTTTTTTATATTTAAATTGATTATTTCTCCTGATGGAATGAATGATTGTTGATCTTGCCTGCTGGCACATTTCTATACTTAACAGTTGATGTGTTATATAATAACAATCCTAACTGCTGTAATTATGGCTGAATAAAGATATACCTGTTGTAGTTAAATTACACTTTAGAAACTCATAAATATGTGATGTTTAGTATCGGCATTAAGGGGAACCAAAAGCTAAAGTCTGAGGGTCCTCAGGATCAGTCAAAGGTGAAATGCAAATTTAGCTGTTCCTTTTTGCTCATCCATTGGTTAGAAAAGTTGACTGCTTAACTGAGCACTTGGTCAAGCCTGAGGGCCAATACAATCATGAGACACCTGTTCTCAGCAGCATAAATATTTACAAACCCAGCAAGACACAGTCCCCACCTAGACAGTATTTAACAATAACCTCCACCCCCCCCCCAATCTCCGTTTTTCCTTAGCCTTGATGTTTTAGTCTGACTACCTTTATATACCAGAGAAAAAAAAGTATCTGAAAGTGATCTGAAGAAGTCTAATTTATAATGAAAGCACTAACCATTGAAATAAAGCTCAATCTAACAAACACCTCTGGAGCATTTTTCCACGTTTTTCATTATTTCTACTTTAGGTTGCACATTTTTGTCTAGCCAAAGGAATAAAACACTAGAAAAAAATGAGGGAGAGGCAAGATCTAACATCAGAAAAAAATATTTTTAAAAATTAAAAATGGTAGTTCCACCACTCCTGACTTACAAGAAGATGAAGAATTCAGATGTAATGTGTTACAATACCCTTTAACCCTTTTTTATTTGGTTGTTTATTTGATTTGGGGTGTGGGACATAGACCTATTGGGCATACCCAAGTTGAGGAGCCCCCCTCAATGGATCTGTGTTTTATTTATAAGTTCACTTTTAAGAACAAGAAATGAACCACTTAGTCTGTCATTCAGCACAACTATATACAAGTAATAAGGCCTCGATTAAATCATCCTCAGAGACATGAGCTTTCATTGAAAGGTGTTCAGTAAAACATGGTTCACTTGAAATTCATTCAGTGAGTCAAGATGCAAGATGCTCCAGATCATATATAGACAGCGAGTTAATGATATTTTCAGGGCCTAAAATTCTTCTCAGCTACTTTTATGCATATCAGTAATGCCCTTCCTAATCCTACTGCCTGATGATTTCACAAAGATACCAATATTAACAGCTTGGCAAAATGTGACTTGATCAAAAAAAATTCAGGAATTCACAGTCTGAGTAAAAGTAAGTTCAATAGAATGTAATGTATTGCATTCATGTGTGTGTGTGTGTGTGTGTGTGTGTGTGTGTGTGCGACTGGAACACACACATGCTATACATAATAAATATTTATGATTGTGTATACCTTTATGGGTTTGGTCCAGTGTCCTGACACACAGTAGGTTGAAGTTTGAACGTAAAACCCACTAATATCGACGTGTTATGCACATGCTTTGTCAAGTGTTTTTACAGGGGTGGGGGGCAAGCCACCCTGTACCCCCACACCTCCTGCTAATTATATATGCTAACTCAGAGACTGCACAACCCCCAGGGGAAAGGAGATATTCCCTTACTTGGGGATTGTCAATCTTGCACACCTGTCAACCTGTGTGTGTCATAGGTTCATAAGTTGGTACTAGGCTATCGGCCCTAGGGCCTATACAAGCCTAGCCATAACAATTCCCTGGCTATTTCTTTCCACAATATTTAGTTCCAGCCAAATGGTGTTGACCTATTGTGTGTCAGGGCACTTGACATTCACTCCAATGTCCCAGATTCACCTATATATGTGCATGCATACATTATATACACATAATTGTTCTTGACAATGTCTGCACCTTCCATTTCTTGCCAACATCATCCTTTCACAATCAGTTTGCCCACATATTCACTCATGGGTGTCAACTTATCATAAGGGCCATTTTTATTCTGTTTGATAAGAAAGTATGCCCAGTGGACATTGTCCCTTCTCAGGGGCACCATGGGAGCACTGTCTGGTAAAGAAGTTCACACTTTAGGCAAATGGAGATGGAAGGGCTCAAATTCTGCATCCTTTTGGCCACAGGACACACCTCATTAATAAAAAGGTTCCATTATCTTATATCTTAGTGGGTACAACAATCAGCCCCTATCCATATATCATTCAGAAGGAAAGCATTTACAAATATGAGGAAATTGTCCTACAATAACAGTGTGCTATCCTCCCTGAAATATATAAAAATCAGTGCATACCAAGATTATATATTCCCCAGTCTGAAGGAGGGATGGGCCTCCTTGAAATTGATTACATGTATAGATCTACAATCGTGGGACTACACACATCTGCTGACCTCACAAGACCCAAATGTAGTGAAAGTTTTGAAACATGAGGAGAATAAATCTAAAATGACTTCTCTGCTTAGTATAGCAGAAGTATATCGGCATCAAGCAGGAATGGAAATCAAACCAGACGTAGATAAAAATCAGGCAGCAGCTGAATGTGGCAAAAACAAAAAAGTGGATATAAGGTGAAGGATGAGATGAGAAGGCAAGAAATGTGGAAAATGTATAAATATAGTCGCAAGTATAGAAAACATCTAAAGGAACCTCATGTGGATCAGGAACAAACACAGGAAGGATTAAGAGCAGGCAAATTCAACCCAAGAGATGAAAGGTTAACACTGGCGTCCCAAGATAGTGGGCTGCATTCGTGTTGGTTTACAAAGTTAATTGAACATATGGGAGAAGCAAACAAATGTAGGTTTTGTAAAACAGAATTGGAAACAGTTGCACACCTCGTTGCTGGCTGTGACACACTAATGGCAGGACTGTATACTGAAAGGCATAATAATGTGGAAAGATTATGGTACTGAAGTGGTTGAAAAACACTGGAAATATGAGCCACAAACCATCATAAAAAATTAAGTTTACATCACACGGAATCACCCATTACCAACAGTTCAAAAGACAGAGGCTAGAAAAACCAGACATAATGATTCATGAAAAGAAGACAAAAGTAGCATTGATCATTGAAATCGCTTTATTTTAGTTAGCCACCTCTAATACATTTGGTCCTCTTGGAGCCAGGGTAGCTGTCCTTAAAGAAATGCAGTGAGAAGTCACAAGATTAGGATCCAAGGACTTGCCAGGACAGTCTAATTGCTGAAGTACTTCAGAATATTTCATTTCACATAATCCTCTTGGAATTGAAACCATGACACAACAAAGCACCCAGCTCTATGGCATAGGGTTACTACGATTCAGATGGCCTAGGTGTAGTCACCCTGACACAGGAGGCGGGAAAGGAATAATTACTTTAAACCTGTTTACATCTACAAGAGACAAGGCTTTGGGGCATCTATCTCAGGACGTGCACTCTGTTTGAAGTCCCCTAGTGGAGATCAGAAATGGAAGGAGGCATTTGCCTTTGATGTGGATGGTTTAAATGAAGTGTACAAGAACATTCTCTGCCCATCTGCATGGCCAACCCTTAAGACATCATAAAGCAAGCAGAGAAGATCTCTCTGATGGCTGTCTGATGACCATGTGAAGACCATGCTCTCACCCCATAATGGAGATTGAATATGTGTCAGTGACCTCAGTGGTAGCTTTGTAATTAGAAGGCAGACAGGAAAAAAGAAACTGCAACAAGAAAGAATCACTTATAAAAATGGTATAAAAAGCATTGCCTGTAGGTATTAAATTAGGGAGCAACACTAGACCCCCAATACACTGACACCCCTTCCAAGTACAATACAGAGCAGTAATGTATAGCTAAGTTGAGGTGATGTAATTCTGTCCACCTAATTATTCTGTCTTAGAGCCAGCTTTGTATTTATAGTTACCTCACTTGAGCATTATATGCCCTCTTTTTTTGTTTTTTATCCCAGCCACAGGATATCTTTAGGGAACATTCACATACATTTGAGACGTGGTAAATGCAGAGTTATTTAAACAGTGCAAGACAAACTTGCTCACTCCTTTGTAATTGTTAGACCGTAAAAGAGGTCCAATATCTTTTAACTAATGCAATAACTCCTGGTACATTTCATCTCAGGGTTCAAATACGGGAGATGAGGCAAAGGCTGCCTCATTACTATCAAGGATCTTGGTTCTAATGTATTTTCCTTCTAAAACATAAATTAGCCTGGTAACACTTCACATATTTACAGAGGGATAGTCTAAGCTAACCTTACAAAGATTGACTAGATCTACAAAAGGACATCCTGGTTAGCAGTAATCAGTGCTAGTTATCAGTGTTAGTTATTCCTGGAGTAGAAAATTTGATCTGGCTGGCAATGTGGGTGTATCAGACAGATACAAATTCCTTAATGCCATGTGTGTTTATGTCTCGAGTAAGTCTCAGCAAAGACTGCCAACAGTTCTCTACAAATCTGGTTGCAAGATAAGGTCTCAGAAAACTCCTACATAAATACAGTATTTTGTTTCCATAGGCCTAGAAGTGCAATCATATTAAAGTGGGCCTAGCTCTATCCATCCACAACCAATTTTCCCATTTTTGCACATATGGTTGGTGTCACTTCAACAATGACAATCACCACCATGGGGTGGCTTGCCCTGTCACAGTTGTTCTTCCATACCACACATCCACATGCACACTCATACCTTTTGTCAAGATAGGGTGTCCAATCTAACTACTGTATGTCATTGGAATGTGGGAGGAAACTGGAGTACTCAGAGGAAACCCAGGTGACACAGGAAGGAAATGCAGAGTCCACACAGAAGGCACCCAGGCCAAGAACTGAACCAGAGAACCATTTGCTGTAGGCAGCAATGCTATAGGTTCATAGGTTCATACTAGGCTATCTGCCCTAGGGCATTTATAAGCTTAGCCAGAGTGTGTTTGGCTTTCGCCACGCATTTTAAATGAATTTTGCTATGCCCTTTTTCGAGGTTAGTATACTGTGCCTCTGTCTAACAGTGACACAGAAGTGATACTCGGGGTAAACCTACGATGTCCCATCCACTCATCAAGATTCCTCTTGAAAAGAGTCAACGAGGGAATCTACCTAACCAGGAATGGGATTTTATTCCAGAGTGAAGAGAGCCTCTGGGTTATGAATCTGTCCCTACAGCTTGTCCTATTTATTTCAGTGCTGAGGTTCAAGTCTCTCGAGCACGTAGCTCAATGGAATTTGGATTTTCTGAGGTGCAGCATGTCCATTAATTCCGGGTTGGACATGGCTTTATACGTCAGGCACAGATAACTTCTGAGCAGCTGGTATGCCACTGAGTAGAGCTGGAGTTTCTTTAACCGGGCAGCATATGGCATCTGTTTGAGCCCTGTCATCCTCTTGGTGAGGTACTTTTGGGGTCTTTCCAGTTACTGCAGGTGTCTGGGTAAGGGACATCCCAAAAGGGGCATTGTACTCAATTATGGGCCTGATGAGGGATGGGTAAATAGGCATGATGACCTCCCCCTGATCTAGATGTGAATCCCTTCATGATTAGGTGGGCTATATAAAATGTTTTTCTAACCACTTTGGCCACGTGGTTTTCAAATGAGAGATTGCTATCAACTTGGGTCCCCAGGTCCCTAATTACTTCTTCCATACTTAATGGATTACCACCTATGTGGTAATTTGTGGGCACTTTGTTTTTGCCAAAAGGGATGACTATACACTTTTTGGCGTTTAGCTTGAGGCCATGGCTCTGGCACCAGTTGTCTATTTCTATGAGGCCCTTTTTGTAGGATGCTTGTGTCGGCTGGAGAGTCGATTATGGTGCCTAGTTTGCAGTCATCTGCGAACTTGGTCAGCCACAGTCCTTCCGTGTTGGCCTGTACCTCCGAGAAATATATACCGAACAAGAGAGGTCCCAGGACTGAGTTTGTGGGACGCCACTTGTAACTGGTTTGGAGTCTGACATGGCACCAGCAATTCTAACCATGTGGGTTCTGTCCTACAGCCAGTTTGCAACCCATCTAGTGACATAGGGGTTTATATTTAAGATGGTGAGATTATCTATAATGCCCGAGTGGGGTATTGTATCGAAGGCTTTTGCGAGGTCCAGGTAGGCTGCGTGGACCACCTTCCCCTCATCAATGGCCTTGGTGACTGTTTCAAAGAAATCAACCAGGTTTAAGAGGCAGGATCTGCCCTTAACAAAGCCAAACTGGGTAGGATCCAGTGTCTGTAGGTCCCCAATATTTTTATTTTTGAGGTCCATGATGATCCTTTCCATAGCTTTGCAGACCAAGCTAGTCAGGCATATGAGGCAATAGTTTCCAGGATCCGTTGAGGCACCACCTTTGTGGAGAGGGACCACTGTTGCTGTACGCCACTCTTTGGGTACATATCCTGTAGTAAGGCTGAGACTGAACAGCAGTTTTATGTTTGGGTTTAGCTTTTCTTGGAGTTCATGTAGGACACAGCCCAGGACACCGTCTGGTCCCATTGATGCTGTGTTTTTTGCTTTGGAGAGGGTGGCTCTTACCTGAGCATCTGAGATGTAAGGGGGGCAGCACTCTGCTGGGATAGATATTTGCCCTGTTGGTGGGGGGGGGACGTTTGCACTGAACCTGTCAGCTAGGATGTTGGCAACGTCTGTGGGTTCGGTGTAATATTTTGTCATTTTGGACTAATTCTGAGCATATCTGGGAATTCCCACCCAGGTTCCTAACATAACTAAAGAAAGCCTTGTGATTATCCTTAGTGTCCTGTGCAATTTTTCTCTCGAAGCTGACCTTAGACGATTTTATGAGTGCCCGTAGTTTTTTGCTAATACTGATCAGAGATGCCTTCACTTTTTGGAATTTTGCTCTATCATGTAGTAGCTTTCTCCTTCTATTGTATAGTTTGTTTATGGCTGGGGTCCACCAGACAGGACACCTGCCTTTGAAGGATTGGGTCTTGGTTTTATTTGGGATTGCATGATCCATGCATTCCTGAAGGTGTTCATAGAATGCGTTTATAAAGGATTCTGCGGTCTGGGCCATATTTTCCACAGGCCCGGGGGCTTTGAAGGATTCCACCTCGGTTTTGAAGAGTGTGAAATTTGCTTTAGAGAAGTTTTTCACTGTGGTTTTCTGGGCAGGGGGTGGGGTCTGGATGTGAATATCCAGTGAGATTAGTTTATGGTCTAATCTTACCAGTGAGGGATACACTTCTGGTCTGGAGCATAGAGCCCCCATGTTGGTGATGATCAGGTCCAGTATGTTTTCCCCTCTTGCGGGAGTGGTAACAAGTTGTTCCATAGCATTTGAGTTTATAAATTCTAGGAACCTTTGGGCTAGGGTTTTGGAGCTAGAGTAATGCTCCCAGTCTATGTTTGGGTAGTTGAAGTCACCCAATATAATGGTGTTTGGAGAGACCTTCATATTTTCCAGTGTTCTCAGGAAGGCCGAGTGGGGATCCTGGGTTTGGGAGGGTGGTCTGTAGCAGGCTATAAACTGGAAGGCAGTTTTACCCACTGTTAGTTGCACATGGATAGTCTCTGATGCTTCGTGCTGTGCCACCAACCTGGAGGTGTGGGTATCTTTGACGAATATTGATACTCCCCCTCCTTTTGTGGTTCGGTCCAAGTTTTGGGGCTGAAAAGCATGGTATGAGGTATAACCTGGTAGCGCTGGGGTGCTCTCGGGAGCTTGAACCAGGTTTCTGTTACTGCACAGATATCGATGTTCTCCATGCTAAGGAGAGTTTCGAGTGCATGCATCTTGAGGTTTAGACTTCTGGTGTTGAGTAGCATTACTCTTAGTTTCTTATCCCTTGTGATACCTATGGAGGTGGGTTTGTCTTTTGAGCCTTGCCTAAAAAAGGCACTATGGGTGTGGCAAGAGCCTTTGCCAATATCCGAAAGCCCAGGGGTGACAGGTGCAAGTCGTCCCTAGCGAAGCTCCGTGGCTTGTCGAGCATGTCATCCCAGGCTGACAGGCATTGGATCCCCTTTGAATGACAGCAATACTTAAGCCAATTGTTGAAATTGATCATCTTGTCTTCATATTGTGGCATCATTCTTGGTGAGGGTAAGATGCTACTCAAGGTCAGGGTCATACTGGCCTGGGCAACATGCTCAGAGAGCTCCTCTATGTCTCTTTTCATGTAGTCCAGGGAGGTACATCTCAGGTCATTCACACCAGCATGGACAATGACTGAGTCATATTTGTACTTGCCCTGGAGTGACCTGAGTGCTTGTGTTATGTGGCGGATCCTAGCGCCCAACAGGCAGCTCACCGTGACCTTCTCCTTGTTCAGCCTGGTGAGCGGGACGTCAGTGTGCCTGACGATAGAGTCACCTATTACAAGTGTATCAGGTGTGTTGTTTAGCCTTAAGGGCTGTGACTGTTCGGCACACTGGCTTTGACAGTTATTTGTTGCATGTGTTTTGTTTTGGGGTAGCGTTTGCTTGGGTGTCTGCTTTGGAGGTCTCTGCTGCTTAGGCAGATTTTTATTTAGAGCCTCCGCGTATGTTTTTGTGTGTTTATGTGTTTGGTTTGTTGTCGTGGTAGGTCTATGTGAGACTGGAATTGTAGTGAGTGTGGTTTCCTTCTCCTCCTGACTGGTTATGCCAGTACTGAGTTGAGAGAGCTTAGCCTCCAGTTTGGCTATATGGTTGCATCTCTCACATGTGTTGGAATTTGATGGGAGGAGGAGAGGGTTGTCTGTGTACATGAGGTAGTTGCAGCATTGCCTCAAGATTCCCAGATTCACCAGCTGGACCGGAGAGGAGATTGACAACTGACCTTTGGACATGCTACAATAGTATTGGGAATTTCTTTATAATTGAAAAAATGGGCCAATGGGGAACAAGGTACTCAAGGGGAGTTTGTGAGGATATAGTGCTTTTAATTTTTTAGTGCTGACATATAATTGCTTTAGTGAGCAAGTGCCAGGCTTTAGAGTAGGACTAGGGTGTTTATTATGAGAACTAGAGCAGTTCTAAGGGAAAAAGTGAAGGGCAGACTTTGTGGAGCTGAGAATGGTTTAAACCCAATTAAGCGGAGCTGCCCAATGCTGCGCTATGCACAAAATCACGCAAAGCGGGTTTTATACAGGGGGACTTGAAAGAGCTAGAAATTGGCCCAAAACTACCAATAGACTACCAGATTCTTGAGCTGGGAACACTCCTCCAGGGATAGATAGGCTGCTCTAAGCTCCCCACTGCCACTGGTGAACAAAGAAGCCTCCCTTTATCCAAGAAAGGAAATGGGCAACACAGGAACTTTCCAAAAGTCCAGAATACAACAAACAGCAGGAAAATGCAATAAATATGTAACACAGGCTAGCACACTTGAGTGTGTAGCCTCAACAGGTAAATGCAACAAACAGGACAAACTTTAAAAGTGCAGGTGCAAAAACAACTTTAAACAGTTTAAAACAGTTCAAGAAGCAGAAATACTTGCAGTTTAGCTAGATCAGACAGTCGCCCAGGTAGTAGCAGGAAAAAAACACTTTTATCAGGTTAGCAGTCAATTTTTTAGCCTCTCTGCTGCTAGCACCACTCTGCAGGACCACGAGGAGCTTGGCTGAGTAGTAACAAGTGCAAAAACCGCGCCAAAGCGGGTTTTATACAGGGGGACTTGAAAGAGCTAGAAATTGGCCCAAAACAGCCAACAGACTACCAGATTCTTGTGCTGGGAACACTCCTCCAGGGATAGATAGGCTGCTCTAAGCTCCCCACTGCCAATGGTGAACAAAGATGCCTACCTTTATCCAAGAAAGGAAATGGGCAACACAGGAATTTTCCAAAAGTCCAGAATACAGCAAAGCCTGTATTTGGAATACTCTAGGTCAGGAAAGACGGGAAACAAGGATAATTTTTTTTGTTTTTTTTCTTTTTTGCAACAAACAGCAGGAAAATGCAATAAATATGTAACACAGGCTAGCGCACTTGAGTGTGTAGCCTCAACAGGTAAATGCAACAAACAGGACAAACTTTAAATTACAAGCGCAAAAGCGTGCTAAAGCTGGCTTAAGCAGGGGGGTAGAAAGAGATAGGAAATGGCCCAAAACAGCCAATAAGCTACAAGTCACTGGGCTGGAACCACTCCTCAAGGGACAGATAGGCTGCTCAGAGCTCCCCACTCTCACTGGTGAACAAAGAAGCTTCCTCCTATCCAAATAAGGATATGGGCAACACAGGAACTATGACACAGCCCAGAGATCAGCAATACCTGAAGACTGGACTATTCTAGTTCAGTAAAGGCGGGAAACAAGGATTTTTTTGTTTTTTTCTTTTTTTTTTATTTTTACAAAGTAGCATAAATTAGGTACAGAAACACAGTAAATGCTTTAATTCAGCTAGCACACTTGAGTGTGTAGCCTACTAGTTAAATTAAGCAAAAGCAAACTTTAAAAGTGCAAAAAACTCAGAAATACAGGCAGGAATGCAATAAAACAACTTTGCAGAGCTTATTTAGTTAACGAAACAGTGAAGTCTATATATACAGAAAAGCAGCTAAAACACACAAACACTTCAGATGCAGTGCAACCTAGAGCACTTGAGTTGTAGCAATATTAAGGCAATTACAGTTATAATAAATGGTCCGAAATATACTCTATATTTCCAAAATGTTTGAGAAGCACAGTCAGAACACACAAGGAGATTCAGGCAAAAAAAAAAAAGTTTTTTTTTTTTTTGAAAGGGAAAAAGGAGAAACAGAAGGCCTTATCCAATGTTCTCTCACAGCCGGCCTTAGGCATAGGCGAACTAGGTGACCGCCTAGGGCGCCGTGCAGGCCAGCCTCAAAAGGGCACAATTCATGGATCGGAGTTCTGTGTTGTGACAAGTGCAACACCTACCTGGAAAAGCCAAACAGACGTTTCTTTTTTTTTTTTTTTATTTCTCACCGCCGCTGCCCTAAAGACTACAATTGCGCCCTCCCCAGCATCAGAAGGGCGCAATTTACAGAGCGGAGTTATGTTGTGAGGACCCCTAATCTGGAAGCCAGCCAGACAACAACGTTTCTTTTTTTGTTTTTTTTTATTTCACCGCCGCTGCCCTAAAGACTACAATTGCACCCTCCCCAGCATCAGAATGCTGGGGAGGCCGCAATTGTAGTCTTTAGGGCAGCGGCGGTGAAATAAAAAGCGTTCTCTTTCAGGTTAGGTCCTCACATAACTCCAGCTCTGTAAGGGCGCAATTTACAGAGCGGAATTCTGTTGTGAGGACCCCTAACCTGGAAAAGCAGAACAGACAACAACATCCCGTTTCTTTTTTTTTTTTTAAATTTCACTGCCGCTGCAGCTGCCCTAAAGACTACAATGCACCCTCCCCAGCATCAGCCTGCTACACTTGTAGAAAACGGTTTGTTTCAATTACAGGAGTGCAATTGGTACACCACTTTGAGTTGAGGGGTCACCATTCTAGGCAGCTGCACAGGGCACCATAGAGCAAAGGCCAGCTTTAAATCAGTGTTGTTTTGCTCTATTATATGTTGTTCTACAGCAGGGTTCTGAGAATTCAGACTCTACTCCAAACCTACGTACCAGACCACCTGCAGTTTTAAGTGGACATTGGTCTGTCTGTGGTCTGCTCAACTACACCTTTAACCCTGCTGGTATTTTAACAAGACTGTTTAGCTTAATTTACACATCTTTTTGTCTTAGCTGCTGAACTATTAGAGGGCAAATAATCCTCTGTATCTCACAGTAGGTCTGGGTTCCTAAAATGTAGGTCTCAGTTTTAGGTTATCCTTAACAAATTACTTATCTTCCTAACCTGGACCTGGTCTTGGGGATTATCCTCTAGAAGGTCACAGAATGCCAAAACTTCATGGCTTGACAAGTTTTAATGTGTTTATTTTTCTGTTCAGCTCATTTCTTCAGCAGAACTCTGAATTTGTTCAACGCAGCTTGGGTTTGTTTGTTGAAAGATTCTTTTGTCATATACTTTAATTCTGCCAAAATAATTTAGAGCTTCAAGCTTTGATGCATAACAGACTTTCTTACATTTCACCGTATGTGCATTCATGTATAGATGTGCTTGAATTTAATTTGGTAGAAGACAGATTACACGGCGTGATACAGCTAGCACCCTGCAGCAGTCCCCTTCTGCCCCGTTTACCCCTTGCGTCATGGCTGTTTTACAGGATTCACTTGTCTAATTCTGTATTACCCACTCCGGTAACTGATTATATTTGTCATTGTCTTTTAATTACAGTGCATTCACATTTATCCCAACTTTTTTTTCTGTTCAGTTCATTTTCTTCTTGGCATATTTTAATGATTTTTGTGAAAGCAAATTGTATCCCCTATTTATCCCTTAGGAAGAACACTCCATCTGCTGCAGCCTTTTCTTAAATTTCTTTCCATACATTCCTTTTGCCTTCCTAATAACTTTCTTCTGTAGCCTCTCTACATACCTTTCTTGAGTTTAAGCATAATCTTGTCTTCCTCTCAGTTTTTTTTCCTGAAATAACCTATACTTTCTTCCAGAAGTTGTCTTTGAGGTGTCCCTGAATTAATCTGCCCCTCTAAATATCCTACTCCTGAAGGCACAATGAAGGACAGTTTCTTTTTGGTGATTGTTTACATTAAGACACAGTGTCATATTTTGAGCATATATGGGTGGTGCTAACTTGATTCACATCCTGATGGGACATTCAGTTAAGTGTTCTGGCTCGAACACTGAAGTTTAACCCTTTCTGCACAAAGAGAGAGGGCAGGCAAAGGACCAAAAATAGGGATGATTTTTAACTGTCACTCCAATTCACTCAAGAAGTTAAGAGAACAGTTTTTTATTTCTTTTTTTTTTACATTAGCATGCACTTTTATCTCCGACCATACCTTTCAGCCTCTTAGTGCAAGAAATCTGGCCAAAGCCAAAAAAACTTTATTCCCCTTTATTTTTATTTATTTGAATAATACAGATCCAAAAATCAGAGACGTATTTTAATTAATACTGTTATAAACTTAAAAAGTTGCTAGATTAACATTTTTTTGCTTTAGCATGCATTTTTTTAAGGATATGGAGTCTGAAACTGAAATATCCATCATTTTGATTTTCCAGAAAACCGCAGATTTTATGAGGAACAGACATTACTGACTGACTGACTGCAGTCCTCAGTGATTTACTAAGAAATCAAAGAAACAGAAACTTGAGGAACAGGATGAATACTTGAGGCAAAACCAAGGAGAGGTTTATGCTTTAATATCAAGGACAGTTGAGAGGTATAGACATCCCATTAAAAAAGAAAAAATATATCTGCATAAAACACCCTTTAAATGGTTGTCAACCTTTCGGTGTCCTTGTAGCAGCTTCACAATAGGTGTCACCAAGGGAATGGTGCTCACTAATGCACTTCCTGGTATGTCTTAATGTAAAGAATTGCCTCTTTTTCCATATCCTAAATGTGTACAGCAATTACAGTGCTACCTCATAATTGTTAAGGATTGTTGCCGTCAAGAGTCATTATTCTACAGATATTGCTGTTTCTATCATATAGTTTATAAATCTATATACAGCAGGCATCTGTGTTGTTACATCTGCCTTCCATCTTTGAATGGTGCTGAAATTACAATAAACTACAAATAGACAGTAATGCGCTAGAAAAAGGAAAGATAAATACTTTGAACTTTGTATACTTTTCAGACTCTGGAACTTGCTATCATAAAATAAAGAACATGGTCAAAATGGCTGAAAGAATTGTAGCCAAATACTTCAAAGTTCAAAACTCAGCTGTTTTCTTTCTTTCAAGCTTTGTCTGTGGAGAAGGTATTTGGCCAGTCGCAGTAAGGCTGATCACTCCAACAGTAAGAGAATTGGATTTTCAGTATCATTGCTTATTAATGACCCTGTTTAAATAATTATCATAGCAAGTCATCACCAGTTCCAACAAAATTCTTCCTCTCACAGTCTTTCTGACCATCAGCACAAACTAATGAAGGCTGATCGTCACAGGACTCCTTGCCAGTCTGTCAACAGTTTGGACTGGGCTTGCACTTCAGGGTACTGACTACAAGATCTTTATACATTCAGTCACCATCTAAAAAGGTTATCCTGGGTACCTTCACAAAATCTAGTGGTCTGAACTTTCATATCAAGATCAGAGTGTTGTTTGAAGCAGTAGCCCTTCAGGGTATCTTGCTTGACAGGCCTGTTGACTTTGTCTTCACTGTTGTGTTCCTTTACTGTCTGGCATTCATTATCTGGCAGGTCATCCATTAGAGAAGACCCCCTTAGAGTGAACTAGCACTTTTGAGTATGATCCATATCTGCAGTATGTGTTATATACCAGTCCTCCAACATCCTCATTCAAGTCTACGAATACTCCCTTCAAATACCCTAATCCCACCATTTTAGAGAATGGTGCAACCTTTCTTCCATCAACTTTGAAACCTTTAATAATCAGCTTGCCTCTATTAACTGGTGCCACCAGAAGTACCTCCCCCTCAATGATGTAGTTCTGTAATTTAATCACACATTTCTTGATATAACTGACTCTTTATGACTCTTTAGCTCCTTTAAGAAATGTTAGAAACAAAATAAATTACTCACCTTGTCTCACTAAAGACACCCTCACTCTCATGAAAGAAAGGGACAAGTACTGGAAAACATGGCTAAAAACTAAATCTGCAACATTCTTCCAAAAATATAAATAACTAAGAAATCTCTCAAAAATAAAACAAATCAACAAAGACAAGAAAAACTACTGTTATAACCCCAAGTTGTCAGAAAATTCTAACCCTAAAAAATTCTGGCCCACCATTGATAAATTATGCATCGTGGTGAACCTACCACCCCTAACCCCTATCCAAATAATTCTCCCCTAGAAACTGCCACCTTACTTAATACCCCCGTCATTGAATCAATTCAAAACCTAATCCAATCCTGCCAAGTAAATAACCTCTCTCATACCAAATCCAATACAAGAAACACCATCCTTTTCTATCTTAACCCTGTCTCCATTGCTTATATAAAGTCCCTTCTACTAAAACTAAAGCCTTGCTCTTTTTTCTCTACTGATAACCTCTCTCTCTCTCTTACTTAAACTTGCAGCTCAATCTGTAGCCTATCCTGTCTCAATCTTAATAAACAGATCTATCCACAAATCCACTGTCCCCAATATCTGAAAATCTTTCTACACCATTCCACTACACAAAGGAGGTAACTCTGCAGATCCATCCCACTACAGACCCAATGCCATCCTATCTCCACTATCCAAAATCCTTGAAAAATGTATTCATAGCCAACTTCTTACATACCTAATCAATGAAAAACTTCTGACCCCTGCTCAACATGCCTTCAGGCCAAACTATAGCACCTCCACCTAGTCCCCCTAGTAGACAAAAGTCCCCCTATCCTTCATTCACACTGTGGCTGAAGCCAGAGACAAAAATATACTTGTATCCTGCCTCTTCCTCAAACTCTCTGTTTTGATACTGTCTTCCATTCCAAATTTGTTGCTAAACTAACTGATCTAAACCTCTCCCTCTCTAATATTCACTGGTTCTCGAGCTATCTTTCAAACAGGCTACGGTCTGTCAGATGGCAATCTACCTGCTCCCCTTTCTCACCTACCCAAACTGGCATCCCTCAAGACTCAGTCCTCGGCCCTCTCCTATTTAACATATTCACCAATCATCTTTACTCCTCCACCACCACCTCCTCCCTTGTACAATGGACTGATGACTCTACTCTTATCTCTTGCATGGGCAACATCACTAACCTTCTTTCAATCACTCAAAACTGTTTCTCATTTGTGGAAAAATTGCTCACAGACCACCAACTTATACTTAACCCTAAAAGGTTAAGCTCCTATTATTCCTTCCCAAATCTCTCTCCCACCACAAATCCACCTTTACCATTTCTTCTCTTGATAGCACTGTTACCAAAACAGAACCTCACACTAATTTACTTGGTATGATAATTGATGACCATCTTAAATTCAACATCTATATACAACACTATCAAAAAAAAAAAGTAATCAGAAACTGGGTCTTCTCTACAGAAATAAAAAAAATCATTGCTCCCACCTTCAAACCCAGGCTAGCCAAAGCCTTCCCCCTTCCATGTCTACTCTATGCCTCCTCTATCCTTGCCCATCTCCAGTCATCCCCACTCACCAAACTCGAACACACATACAACGATATTGTCAGATTCAACTGTAACTAACCATATATAAACCACATCATTGCCCTGCCCTGAAACAACTTCAATGGCTTGAATTCCCCCAGCTTTAACTACTTTCCCAGCTGCAGCTGACGCACTCCCTGCTAAACAACTCCCTTGCCTGTCTCTCTCATTCTGCCATAATATCTCCTTATACCCTGTTCATTCAATTTGTAGCTCTGACCAGTACCTTCTTGACATCTCTAAACCAAACAAAATAATTGGCAAACTCCTCTACAAACACTCAGTGTCCCTAGCTTGGAATAGGCTCCCACCAAACATCTATAGCATTTCTTGTACCAGCTGTTTTAAAACTGAAGATAAGAATTACATTCTAAACTTCTGCAGAGATTGTGTGTGCACAGTAATATTGGTGGATTGTAATGACAGAAGTCTTGAGTGGCCTTTTATTGTTGAAATTTTTTGAAATGGGTAGTGTTTGGTTCATAAATTTTGTCTCATTGTTTATTAAAAGAATGTTTAAAACTACAAATTTAAAACATATTCTAACAAGTGGTACTGTATTATACAAGGAATATAATTCAATACAATCAGGAAAGTGAATTAAAGAATAAATACATGTATGAATGTCCCTAAAAAAATGTGTGCAAGGAGTCTGTTTTGAAAACAGCCCAAAGGTAAACTTAATTCTCCATCAACCAGATGCATTTCTATGAACGTGGGTTTTCAATTTCTATGAATGTGGGTTTTCATGCTGTTTCAATGAATGTGAGTTTTGCCATTTCAATGAATGAGAGTTTCAAGGGCAGACAAGTTTACTGCTCATGCTAAGTCTGTTTTTATTGTCAAACTGTATTGTTTAGCAAGTGGCTATCTGTGTTTGTGCTATTTTGTTTCAATATCTGTAATCACTGTAGAAGCAAATAGAACATATGCATGGTAACTGGTGAGATAACCAAATAATGGAACACTGGAATGGCTGAGGAGGGGGCTGCTGCTGGGGGTTGCTGCAGGAGGGGCTGCTATGGGCTGGTGGTCTAGTACCCTTCCTAGAACCCTATTTGACCATGATCTGGCTCTTGTATTTAAAGTAGAAAATACATATGCAAAGGTATCTGCAGTATAACTACATTACAAGGTATCTTTTTCTTCCTATGCATTTAAATAATTTAAGGAAATGACTGGAGGGCTTTATTGGGGAAAGACCCAGTGGGCGTGGCTCAAATAGGGGTGTTTCATGAGTGTGGTATGGGTGGAGCTTAAGGGGGCACCTGAGCACTACTTTGCCTAGGGCGCCATTTCGGCTAAGGCCGGCCCTGGTTCTCTGTATTAGGTAGAATGAGCTAATGACACTAGACTGGGAGGAGTGTCCCAGATCAGATTTACAGTAGGGGTTGGCCACTGCAAAGCCACCAACTGGAAGGGAGGGTGGGGACAAGAACAATAGCCTACAGACAGTAAGCACTAGAGAAAGCCACAAATGAAAGTTTTTAAACAGATAAAGATTTGTAAAGATACAGAATGCTTTTAACTGCAAACAAATCAGTTACTTGTGCAGATTAGTTAATAGCAATAAAATACACTCAGAGACTAAAAAGCAGGCAATAAAAGTGCTATATATTAATT